>NC_091286.1:591113896-591203738 GCF_032444005.1 Ranitomeya imitator
TAAAGAGGTGAAACTTATCAGTCTATAGTCTTTTTTGGGTACAGCTCCTTGTGTTTCCAATGGTGGCACTGACAACAGCAGCACGTGACGTCTCATTGAGGTCTGTAACAGGCGGAGATCCAACAGTGGCACCGGCAACAGCGGCACGGGACATCTTGCCAAAGTCTCTGAGAGGCAGGAAGATTTCCTGTGCTTAAGTGTGTCTAGCACGGTACTGAGTCCAGTGTGAGGGACCGCCGGAACAGTACATCGCTCCACGGTGTACACAAGTCCTCAGCTACGAGGCTTTGACCCATTCACCTGCTCTTCACTGCACAGCGCACGCATTACAACTCTTCTAACTTGGGTCACCTCCAGGCGTGCAGGTGGCGGTACGCTGTCAGTATGATGTCCACCTCCAGTGGACCTATATGTAAGGGGTCTGTAAAGTATGCAGTCACTCTTGGGCAGTGCCTGTGCGGTACTCACTGTCTCAGTGTTAGGCACCTGGCTTAACTCCTCACAGCTCCACTCTACTGGCACGGCTCTGCATGGCTCTGCTGGCTTGACTAATCCCCCTAGCACTACAGCTCCTATCGTGGACAGCAGCAGCACGGCCTGTCACAGGCCCTGCACTCTCAGTGGGTGAAGCCGTGCGCGCTGCTCACCACTCAGCACGCTGCACTTACTTGGCGCCAACCCTTCCTGCAGTGCATGCTTTTCCATCTTATACTCCGGTGGCTGCACGCTCTTTTTAGGCTCTCCCTGACCCCTCCTGTCAGCAGGAATCTCTGTCTCTCTCCTCCTTCCCTCCTACACCAGGGAAAGGTCAGCCTCTCTCAGGCATCCCCCCGGAAACAGAGGATGCAGCCTTTATAGTACCGGACCCAGCATGCAGGTACCCGCGGTCCGGTTAACCGCCTTACACATAGATAGATAAAACTGCTATACTTTGACAGTATAACACGACCATACTGTGACTGTATAAAAACCCCACACCATGACTGAATTGTATAGGGCAGAGGTCCCCAACCGGTGGCTCGTGAGCCCTTTATGTGTGGCTCATCTTTAAGAGAGGGGGCACAAGGTTTCAGTGCACCTTCTTTGAGGAAAGCTTTGGCTGTTATACTGGTAATGGGAGATAACTTATATTATCTCACAAAAGTGAATACACTCCTCACATTTGTGTAAATAATTTATTATATCTTTTCATGGGACAACACTGAAGATATGACACTTCGATACAATGTAAAGTAGTCAGTGGAAAACTTGTATAACCATGCAAATTTGGTGTGCCCTCTAAAGAACTCAACACACAGCCATTAATGTCTAGACAACTGGCAACAAAAGTAAGTACATCCATAAGTGAAAATAGCCACATTTTGCCCAATTAGCCATTTTCCCTCTCGATTGTCATGTGACTAATGAGTATTACAGGGTCCCAGGTGTGAGTGGGGAGTAGGTGTGGTAAATTTGGTGTTATCGAACTTAAACTCTCTCATACTGGTCAGTGAAAGAGCAACATGGCATCTCATGACACAGAAGTCTCTGAGGATGTGAAAAAAAGATTTGTTCTCTACATAAAAATGGCCTAGGCTATAAGAAAATTGCCAACACCCTGAAGCTGAGTTGCACCTCGATCACCAAGACCATACATTGGTTTAACAAGACAGGTTCCTCTCAGAACAGGCCTCGCCATAGTTGATCAAATAACATAGTAACATAGTAACATAGTAACATAGTTAGTAAGGCCGAAAAAAGACATTTGTCCATCCAGTTCAGCCTATATTCCATCATAATAAATACCCAGATCTACGTCCTTCTACAGAACCTAATAATTGTATGATACAATATTGTTCTGCTCCAGGAAGACATCCAGGCCTCTCTTGAACCCCTCGACTGAGTTCGCCATCACCACCTCCTCATAGTAACATAGTTAAAAAAAAAAAATTTTTTTGTTGACCTGTGTTATCATCACTGTCCCCGTTGGGGCTCACAATCTAGATTCCATATCAGTATGTCTTTGGAATGTGGGAGGAAACCAGAGAACCCGGAGGAAACCCACGCAGATGTTGTCCTTGGTGGGGTTTGAACCCAGGACTCCAGCGCTGCAAGGCTGCTGTGCTAACCACTGCGCCACCGTGCCGTGAGAGCACGTGCACTCAAATAAGTTGAGTGCACGTGCTCAGTGTCAAATCCAAAGCTTGTATTTCAAAATAAAATGTAAGCATGCTGCCAACATTGCTGCAGTGGTTAAAGGAGTCAGCCTGTCAGTGTTCAGACCATATGCTGTACACTGAATCAAATTGGTCTGCATGTCATCCCACAAAGAATACTCTGCTAAAGATGATGCACAAGAAAGCCTACAAACACTGTGTTGAAGACAATCAAGCTAAGGACATGAATTACTGTAACCATGTCCTGTGGTCTGATGAGACCAAAGTAAACTTATTTTGTTCAGATCATGTCAAGCGTGTGTGACAGCAAAGAGATGAGGAGTTCAAAGACAAGTGTCTCTTGCCTACAGTCAAGCATGGTGGTGGGAATTTCATGGTTTAGGGCGGCATGAGTGCTTCCAGCTGTTGGGAGCTACAGTTCATTGAGGGAACCATGAGTGGCAACATGTGACATACTGAAGCAGAACATGATTCCCTCACTACGGAAACTGGGCTACTGGACAGTATTCCAACATAATAACAGCCCCAAACACACCACCAATATGACCACTACACTACTAAAGAAACTGGCCAAGCATGTTTCTAGACTTAGCCTTATGGAGCATCTGTAGGGTATCTGCAAAGGTGGAAGGGCACAAGGTCTCTAACATCCACCAGCTCTGTGATCATCTTTGAGGAGTGGAAGAGATTTCCAGTGGCAACCTGTAAACTCAATGCCCAAGAGAATTAAGGTAGTGCTTGAAAAAAATGGTGGCTACACAAAATATTGACACTTTGGTCACAATTTAACCATTTTCATTTAGGGGTTTACTTATTTTTGTTGCTAGCAGTTTAGACTTTTTTTTAAGTTATTTAGAGAGCACACCAAATTTACACTTATGTAAACTGTACAATGACTACTTTACAGTGTATCAAAGTGTTATATCTTCAGTGTTGTGCCATGAAAAGATATGATAAAACATTTACAAAGATGTGAGGGGTGTACTCACTTTTGTGACATGCTGTATCTAGATACTTAAATGGCCCATACAAAATGTATTGTCAAAAGTGGAGACCAGTGGATCTGATGAGAATCAAATTTGCCAAATTACAGGGAAATTTCTTTTCACAGCAAATTTATTCTCTGCAAATTGAATATCCCTTGTGCTTTGTGTCATCCTGGGTCTCGTTGCAGCCAGAAGTCCCAGCCTAAAGAGCATGTTGTAAGGTCACAGTACTCATCATGGTATTAGGACATCACCACAACCTTGAGTTAACAGTGACTGTGAAGTGACAAGCTCATGATAGGGTAAAACCCTAATATGGCAGATAGTATAAACAATAGTTTTGTTCACATTGGATGGTTGTATGAGGACACAATCACTCTAAAGATTAAAATAGCCCTCTGCCACTGTCCCATGGCTGGGGAAAAGATCTGTCAGATTAAAATGACCAAAGATGATAAAACACATTTAAAAATTGTCTGTGACGTCATTCGCAGGTCCTCAATTCCTAGAATTAGCAGTTTTGTGAATGAGAATGACGTCGCGGCTTCTGATTGGCCGCGTGCCGGTCACATGGGCGGCATGCGACCAATCAGAAGCCGGGACGTCATTCACAGGTCCGAAAGGCGCACTTTTTAAACAAAGAAGCCTCCCGGATAGCAGCGTGAAGTCCAGGGGCCGCCGGAGAGGTGAGCATATCAATATTTTTTATTTTAATTCTTTATTTTACACATCCCTATGGATCCCAGGGCCTGAAGGAGAGTTTCCTCTCCTTCAGACCCTGGGAACCATGAGAATACCTTCCGATACTTGATGTCCCATTGACTTGTATTGGTATCGGATATCGGTATCGGCGATATCCGATATTTTTCGGGTATCGGCCGATACTATCCGATACCGATACTTTCAAGTATCGGACGGTATCGCTCAACACTACTTATGACATGCACTGTAGGATGAAATTTTCAACATGACTAGGCCCGGGGCGGTACAACTCTGCGCATGTGCAGCGTGGTCTCGTATCTAGTCACTGTTAGAATTTACGACCTAGCAAGAAGATACAGCACATGGTGGTAAAAAGATGTGCTATTGCAAAATATAAATACATCTGTAGTCAAAGCTGTTTCATGTGAAATCCACTTAAAAGATAAGGGGGCATATCCTCCATCTCAAGAAAGAAAGATTCAATCCCCAGAAGGGTCAAGGCTAGTGTTGAGCGATACCTTCCGATATCGGAAAGTATCGGTATCGGATAGGATCGGCCGATATTCAAAAAATATCGGATATCGCCGATACCGATACCCGATCCCAATGCAAGTCAATGGGACCAAAATATCGGAAGTAAAATAAACCCTTTCTTGCCTTGTAGGTTCATTCTACATGAAGGAAAACAACTAAGAATAATGGCGGATGTATTTGGGGAGGTGGCAGAGACATTAAAGTCATAGAGGTTTATCCCAATCAAATAGAATAGCATGTTTTTTGTTTTTTTTTAAGACGTTCGGAGTGACAAAGATATTGACTATGTAAATTTTTTTTTTTATTTTGTCAGATATTGATGTTTCACTAATCCACGCCCTTCCCCTTCTTTTTTTTCTTTTTTTTTTTTCTTTTCCCACACTTTCATCTTCATCATCATCAGCATCTTTGACATCAACTTCTTCTTCACCTTATTCATCTTCTTCTTCATCCTTTACCTTTTTTTTTTTTTTTTGATTACATTCTTCATATTCATTTTATTCAACTATTATTATTCTTCCTATTCTACATATTCTTTTTATTCCACTGTTATTATTCTTCCTATTCTACTTCTTCATCATATTCTCATTTGTGACAGGCATTCCCGTAGTTGTTATCTATAAAAGTTGGAAGATTACACCTTCCGTTCTGCCAGTCACAAAAGTTACATTTGTCCGCGTTCAGTTTGGCCTGCAGCATCAGGCTTTATCCAGGGGCACCACGAGGAGGAACGGACTCACCCCCATACACTGCTTAGTCTTCTTCTGCATATAATTTAGATAATATCTTTTGCTCTGATATTAAGTCTTATGCTTAATGTTCTTCTGCTCTTTGTTCTGCAGCCTCTTGTTCTTCTGCTTCTCGGTCTTCCATGTCGTCGTCTCCAGGGTCGTCGTCTCCAGGGTCGTCATCTCCAGTGTCATCATCTCCGCCGTCGTCGTCTCAGCCGTCGTCTCCGCCGTCGTCGTCTCCGCCGTCGTCATCGGGGTGGTCTTCCGGGTCGTCGTCGTCGTCATCGGGGTGGTCTTCTGGGTCGTCGACTTTAGGGTCTTCAACTTGGAAATGTAGCAGAAGGTACAAGAAGGCTGAGAAAATGCCAAGAACCTGATGATGGAACTGGAACTCGGATGGCTACCCGAAGGTTCAAGAGCCTATGGAACTACCGAGGACCAGCTGACGTTACTGGAACCTGGTTACTAAGCAGGAGGTACCCGTGCTAAAAAGCACTACCAAGGACCGCCTGACGTTGGCGGAACTCGGATACCCAGAAGGAGGCACCTAAGCCAAAGGCTCTGCCCGGAACCAGCTGACGGTACTGGAACCAGGATGGGGAGCAGAAGGTACAAGAGCAAAAGACACTGCCAAGAACCAGCTGACGGTACTGGAACCCGGATGGGTAGCCGAAGGTCCAAGAGCCAATGGAACTACCGAGGACCAGCTGACGTTACTGGAACCCGGTTACTAAGCAGGAGGTACCCGTGCCCGAAAGCACTACCAAGGACCACCTGACGTTGGTGGAACTTGGATACCCAGAAGGAGGCACCTAAGCCAAAGGCTCTGCCCGGAACCAGCTAACGGTACTGGAACCAGGATGGGGAGCAGAAGGTACAAGAGCAAAAGACACTGCCGAGAACCAGCTGACGGTGCTGGAACCAGGTGGTGGACCTGAAGGTCCACAGGAGAGTAGAGAAAAGCTAGGCCGCGAGGCAGCCGCAGTTACCGAACCCCAACAGTCTTACAGGGGGAGCTGGGCCTACTGGCACTACAGAACCAGCCTTGACTACCAGTTCACGCAGCCCACATAGGAAGCTTCTAAACTGGAGGCACCCTGGAGTTGGCTAACCCGACCGCAACACGACGGGGCAAGCATAGGCGTCTCAGCGAGTTTGACACAACCCGGAAACAGCTGACGGTGCTGAAACGAGGTTTGGCACGAGGGAGCACCTGTGACAAAAACACTGCGAGAACCAGCTGGCGGTGCTGGAACCCAGATGCGCTGCCCCAGTGTGCAAGAGCCAATGGCACGACCGAGGACCAGCTGGCGGTGCTGGAACCCGGTTACTAAGCTGTAGGTGCCCGCGCTTAAAAGCACTACCAAGGACCGCCTGACGTTGGCGGAACTCGGATACCCAGGAGGAGGCACCTAAGCCAAAGGGTCGGCCCGGAACCAGCTGACGGTGCTGGAACCAGGTGGTGGACCCCAAGGCCCACAGGAGAGGAGAGAACAGCTAGGCCGTGAGGCAGCCGCAGTTACCGAACGCCAACAGTCCTACAGGGGGAGCTGGGCCTACTGGCACTACAGAACCAGCCTTGACTACCAGTTCACGCAGCCCACATAGGAAGCTCCTAAACTGGAGGCACCCTGGAGTTGGCTAACCCGACCGCACCACGACGGGGCAAGCATAGGCGTCTCAGCGAGTTTGACACAACCCGGAAACAGCTGACGGTGCTGAAACCAGGTTTGGCACGAGGGAGTACCTGTGACAAAAACACTGCCGAGAACAAGCTGGCGGTGCTGGAACCCAGATGCGTTGCCCCAGTGTGCAAGAGCCAATGGCACGACCGAGGACCAGCTGACGGTGCTGGAACCCGGTTACTAAGCTGTAGGTGCCCGCGCTTAAAAGCACTACCAAGGACCGCCTGACGTTGGCAGAACTCGGATACCCAGGAGGAGGCACCTAAGCCAAAGGCTCGGCCTGGAACCAGCTGACGGTGCTGGAACCAGGTGGTGGACCCCAAGGCCCACAGGAGAGGAGAGAACAGCTAGGCCGCGAGGCAGCCGCAGTTACCGAACCCCAACAGTCCTACAGGGGGAGCTGGGCCTACTGGCACTACAGAACCAGCCTTGACTACCAGTTCACGCAGCCCACATAGGAAGCTCCTAAACTGGAGGCACCCTGGAGTTGGCTAACCCGACCGCACCACGACGGGGCAAGCATAGGCGTCTCAGCGAGTTTGACACAACCCGGAAACAGCTGACGGTGCTGAAACCAGGCTTGGCACGAGGGAGTACCAGTGTCAAGAACACTGCCGAGAACCAGCTGGCGGTGCTGGAACCCAGATGCGTTGCCCCAGTGTGCAAGAGCCAATGGCACGACCGAGGACCAGCTGGCGGTGCTGGAACCCGGTTACTAAGCTGTAGGTGCCCGCGCTTAAAAGCACTACCAAGGACCACCTGACGTTGGCGGAACTCGGATACCCAGGAGGAGGCACCTAAGCCAAAGGCTCGGCCCGGAACCAGCTGACGGTGCTGGAACCAGGTGGTGGACCCCAAGGCCCACAGGAGAGGAGAGAACAGCTAGGCCGCGAGGCAGCCGCAGTTACCGAACGCCAACAGTCCTACAGGGGGAGCTGGGCCTACTGGCACTACAGAACCAGCCTTGACTACCAGTTCACGCAGCCCACATAGGAAGCTCCTAAACTGGAGGCACCCTGGAGTTGGCTAACCCGACCGCAACACGACGGGGCAAGCATAGGCGTCTCAGTGAGCTTGACACTACCCAGAAACAGCTGACGGTGCTGGAACCAGGTTTGGCACGAGGGAGTACCAGTGACAAAAACACTGCCGAGAACCAGCTGGCGGTGCTGGAACCCAGATGCGTTGCCTATTAAAGATTGTCTTCCTAGAGCCCCAACTAGCGGTGCTGGAGCAAAGGGTAAGCAGGGGGAGCAGAGTGTAGGCCGAAGCCTGCACTGGAGGCAGCTTTGTGTCAGCGTTGCGTTTGCAGGACACTTTGCCGGCTACACAGTGTGGGAACAGCTGGCGTTGCTGAACCCCACTAACACAATGGCGGGTGTTTTTCTCTGTGCAGCTAGCACTTGCGGGCAAAAACTTGCGATGTTAGAGCCCGTGGTGAAGCAGGAGGAGGAGGAGAGGAGCAGAGTGTAGGCCGAAGCCTAGTTGAACCAATTTCAAAGGAAACCTTTAACCCCCCCTCAGGTGTTACAAACTACAAGAGACACACCTTGTGCAGTATTAATGCTGCACAAGTGAAAGGTTGCTCTATTAATTTGTCTACTTGCACACGCTGAATGAAAGACGTACACAATTTAGCCCATTCTACAGTCAAACTGTAGTGGATGCGTGACTTGGCTTTTTAAGGAGACGCAGCACAGGTGTCCCAAATAACGCCTTGGTGCTTGGCGCAGCTTCCTGAGCGTTGTTATTTGCTGTACAGGAGTCTGCGCTCTTGTGTTAGTAACATAGTAACATAGTTAGTAAGGCCGAAAAAAGACATTTGTCCATCCAGTTCAGCCTATATTCCATCATAATAAATACCCAGATCTACGTCCTTCTACAGAACCTAATAATTGTATGATACAATATTGTTCTGCTCCAGGAAGACATCCAGGCCTCTCTTGAACCCCTCGACTGAGTTCGCCATCACCACCTCCTCAGGCAAGCAATTCCAGATTCTCACTGCCCTAACAGTAAAGAATCCTCTTCTATGTTGGTGGAAAAACCTTCTCTCCTCCAGACGCAAAGAATGCCCCCTTGTGCCCGTCACCTTCCTTGGTATAAACAGATCCTCAGCGAGATATTTGTATTGTCCCCTTATATACTTATACATGGTTATTAGATCGCCCCTCAGTCGTCTTTTTTCTAGACTAAATAATCCTAATTTCGCTAATCTATCTGGGTATTGTAGTTCTCCCATCCCCTTTATTAATTTTGTTGCCCTCCTTTGTACTCTCTCTAGTTCCATTATATCCTTCCTGAGCACCGGTGCCCAAAACTGGACACAGTACTCCATGTGCGGTCTAACTAGGGATTTGTACAGAGGCAGTATAATGCTCTCATCATGTGTATCCAGACCTCTTTTAATGCACCCCATGATCCTGTTTGCCTTGGCAGCTGCTGCCTGGCACTGGCTGCTCCAGGTAAGTTTATCATTAACTAGGATCCCCAAGTCCTTCTCCCTGTCAGATTTACCCAGTGGTTTCCCGTTCAGTGTGTAATGGTGATATTGATTCCCTCTTCCCATGTGTATAACCTTACATTTATCATTGTTAAACCTCATCTGCCACCTTTCAGCCCAAGTTTCCAACTTATCCAGATCCATCTGTAGCAGAATACTATCTTCTCTTGTATTAACTGCTTTACATAGTTTTGTATCATCTGCAAATATCGATATTTTACTGTGTAAACCTTCTACCAGATCATTAATGAATATGTTGAAGAGAACAGGTCCCAATACTGACCCCTGCGGTACCCCACTGGTCACAGCGACCCAGTTAGAGACTATACCATTTATAACCACCCTCTGCTTTCTATCACTAAGCCAGTTACTAACCCATTTACACACATTTTCCCCCAGACCAAGCATTCTCATTTTGTGTACCAACCTCTTGTGCGGCACGGTATCAAACGCTTTGGAAAAATCGAGATATACCACGTCCAATGACTCACCGTGGTCCAGTCTATAGCTTACCTCTTCATAAAAACTGATTAGATTGGTTTGACAGGAGCGATTTCTCATAAACCCATGCTGATATGGAGTTAAACAGTTATTCTCATTGAGATAATCCAGAATAACATCCCTCAGAAACCCTTCAAATATTTTACCAACAATAGAGGTTAGACTTACTGGCCTATAATTTCCAGGTTCACTTTTAGAGCCCTTTTTGAATATTGGCACCACATTTGCTATGCGCCAGTCCTGCGGAACAGACCCTGTCGCTATAGAGTCACTAAAAATAAGAAATAATGGTTTATCTATTACATTACTTAGTTCTCTTAGTACTCGTGGGTGTATGCCATCCGGACCCGGAGATTTATCTATTTTAATCTTATTTAGCCGGTTTCGCACCTCTTCTTGGGTTAGATTGGTGACCCTTAATATAGGGTTTTCATTGTTTCTTGGGATTTCACCTAGCATTTCATTTTCCACCGTGAATACCGTGGAGAAGAAGGTGTTTAATATGTTAGCTTTTTCCTCGTCATCTACAACCATTCTTTCCTCACTATTTTTTAAGGGGCCTACATTTTCAGTTTTTATTCTTTTACTATTGATATAGTTGAAGAACAGTTTGGGATTAGTTTTACTCTCCTTAGCAATGTGCTTCTCTGTTTCCTTTTTGGCAGCTTTAATTAGTTTTTTAGATAAAGTATTTTTCTCCCTATAGTTTTTTAGAGCTTCAATGGTGCCATCCTGCTTTAGTAGTGCAAATGCTTTCTTTTTACTGTTAATTGCCTGTCTTACTTCTTTGTTTAGCCACATTGGGTTTTTCCTATTTCTAGTCCTTTTATTCCCACAAGGTATAAACCGCTTACACTGCCTATTTAGGATGTTCTTAAACATTTCCCATTTATTATCTGTATTCTCATTTCTGAGGATATTGTCCCAGTCTACCAGATTAAGGGCATCTCTAAGCTGTTCAAACTTTGCCTTCCTAAAGTTCAATGTTTTTGTGACTCCCTGACAAGTCCCCCTAGTGAAAGACAGGTGAAACTGCACAATATTGTGGTCGCTATTTCCTAAATGCCCAACCACCTGCAGATTTGTTATTCTGTCAGGTCTATTAGATAGTATTAGGTCTAAAAGTGCTGCTCCTCTGGTTGGATTCTGCACCAATTGTGAAAGATAATTTTTCTTGGTTATTAGCAGAAACCTGTTGCCTTTATGGGTTTCACAGGTTTCTGTTTCCCAGTTAATATCCGGGTAGTTAAAGTCCCCCATAACCAGGACCTCATTATGGGTTGCAGCTTCATCTATCTGCTTTAGAAGTAGACTTTCCATGCTTTCTGTTATATTTGGGGGTTTGTAACAGACCCCAATGAGAATTTTGTTACCATTTTTCCCTCCATGAATTTCAACCCATATGGACTCGACATCCTCATTCCCTTCGCTAATATCCTCCCTTAAAGTGGACTTTAGACAAGACTTTACATAGAGACAAACCCCTCCTCCTCTCCGATTTTTACGATCCTTTCTAAACAGACTGTAACCCTGTAAGTTAACTGCCCAGTCATAGCTTTCATCTAACCATGTCTCGGTTATTCCCACTATGTCAAAGTTACCTGTAGATATTTCTGCTTCTAGTTCTTCCATCTTGTTTGTCAGGCTTCTGGCGTTTGCGAGCATGCAGTTTAGAGGATTTTGTTTTGTTCCAATCTCCTCACTGTGGATTGTTTTAGAAATGTTCTTACCTCCCTTCTGAGTATGTTTTCCTGGGTCGTCTTTGTTCGAGTCTAATGTTTTTCTTCCCGTCCCCTCTTCTTCTAGTTTAACGCCCTCCTGATGAGTGTAGCGAGTCTTCTGGCGAATGTGTGTTTCCCAGGTTTGTTGAGGTGTAGTCCGTCTCTGGCGAGGAGTCCATCATACCAGTAATTCACACCGTGGTCCAGGAATCCAAATCCTTGTTGTCTGCACCATCGTCTTAGCCAGTTGTTTGCATCAAGGATCCTGTTCCATCTCCTGGTGCCATGCCCGTCTACTGGAAGGATAGAAGAAAAAACTACCTGTGCATCCAGTTCCTTTACTTTCTTCCCCAACTCTTCAAAGTCCTTGCAGATTGTCGGTAGGTCCTTCCTTGCCGTGTCATTGGTGCCAACATGTATCAGAAGAAATGGGTGGACGTCCTTGGAGCTGAAGAGCTTTGGTATCCTATCGGTCACATCCTTGATCATCGCACCTGGAAGGCAGCATACTTCTCTTGCAGTTATGTCCGGTCTGCAGATGGCTGCTTCGGTGCCTCTCAGTAGTGAGTCTCCCACCACCACCACTCTTCGTTGCTTCTTGGCTGTACTTTTTGCTGTCACTTGTTGCTGTGTGCCCTTTTCTTTTTTGCTTGCTGGTATTGCTTCATTCTTAGGTGTGCCATCTTCATCCTCTACAAAGATTTGATATCGGTTCTTCAGTTGTGTGGTTGGTGATTTCTCCATGGTCTTCTTGCTTCTTTTGGTCACATGCTTCCACTCATCTGCTTTTGGAGGTTCTCTGACACTTTTTGCACCTTCTGTGACCAGTAGAGATGCTTCTGTTCTGTCTAGAAAGTCTTCATTCTCTTTGATGAGTTTCAAAGTTGCTATTCTTTCTTCCAGACCCCGCACCTTTTCTTCTAAAAGGGCCACTAGTCTACACTTCTGACAGGTGAAATTGGATTCTTCTTCTGGTCGATCTGTGAACATGTAGCACATGCTGCAGCTCACCATGTAGGTTGTCACATCTGCCATGTTGCTCCTAGATCCTGCTGACTTGCTGTGTGTTTTCCTTCTTGTGTAATCTACTCAGCCAAGCTCTCTTGCAATAATGTCCTACAGGCAAAAATTCGCGCGCCGCAAGGCACCTGGAATATGCAAATTAGCCTCCTGAAGCTTGAATCCCTGGTTTGGTGATGCTTTCGAAGCAGCTGGTCCCGGCTGTACCCAACGATCTTCTAGCTTAGGGAGACTTCGCTTCTCCCAGAAGGCACCTGGAATATGCAAATTAGCCTCCTGAAGCTTGAATCCCTGGTTTGGTGATGCTTTCGAAGCAGCTGGTCCCGGCTGTACCCAACGATCTTCTAGCTTAGGGAGACTTCGCTTCTCCCAGAAGGCACCTGGAATATGCAAATTAGCCTCCTGAAGCTTGAATCCCTGGTTTGGTGATGCTTTCGAAGCAGCTGGTCCCGGCTGTACCCAACGATCTTCTAGCTTAGGGAGACTTCGCTTCTCCCAGAAGGCACCTGGAATATGCAAATTAGCCTCCTGAAGCTTGAATCCCTGGTTTGGTGATGCTTTCGAAGCAGCTGGTCCCGGCTGTACCCAACGATCTTCTAGCTTAGGGAGACTTCGCTTCTCCCAGAAGGCACCTGGAATATGCAAATTAGGCTCCTGAAGCTTGAATCCCTGGTTTGGTGATGCTTTCGAAGCAGCTGGTCCCGGCTGTACCCAACGATCTTCTAGCTTAGGGAGACTTCGCTTCTCCCAGAAGGCACCTGGAATATGCAAATTAGCCTCCAGAAGCTTGAATCCCTGGTTTGGTGATGCTTTCGAAGCAGCTGGTCCCGGCTGTACCCAACGATCTTCTAGCTTAGGGAGACTTCGCTTCTCCCAGAAGGCACCTGGAATATGCAAATTAGCCTCCTGAAGCTTGAATCCCTGGTTTGGTGATGCTTTCGAAGCAGCTGGTCCCGGCTGTACCCAACGATCTTCTAGCTTAGGGAGACTTCGCTTCTCCCAGAAGGCACCTGGAATATGCAAATTAGCCTCCTGAAGCTTGAATCCCTGGTTTGGTGATGCTTTCGAAGCAGCTGGTCCCGGCTGTACCCAACGATCTTCTAGCTTAGGGAGACTTCGCTTCTCCCAGAAGGCACCTGGAATATGCAAATTAGCCTCCTGAAGCTTGAATCCCTGGTTTGGTGATGCTTTCGAAGCAGCTGGTCCCGGCTGTACCCAACGATCTTCTAGCTTAGGGAGACTTCGCTTCTCCCAGAAGGCACCTGGAATATGCAAATTAGCCTCCTGAAGCTTGAATCCCTGGTTTGGTGATGCTTTCGAAGCAGCTGGTCCCGGCTGTACCCAACGATCTTCTAGCTTAGGGAGACTTCGCTTCTCCCAGAAGGCACCTGGAATATGCAAATTAGCCTCCTGAAGCTTGAATCCCTGGTTTGGTGATGCTTTCGAAGCAGCTGGTCCCGGCTGTACCCAACGATCTTCTAGCTTAGGGAGACTTCGCTTCTCCCAGAAGGCACCTGGAATATGCAAATTAGCCTCCTGAAGCTTGAATCCCTGGTTTGGTGATGCTTTCGAAGCAGCTGGTCCCGGCTGTACCCAACGATCTTCTAGCTTAGGGAGACTTCGCTTCTCCCAGAAGGCACCTGGAATATGCAAATTAGCCTCCTGAAGCTTGAATCCCTGGTTTGGTGATGCTTTCGAAGCAGCTGGTCCCGGCTGTACCCAACGATCTTCTAGCTTAGGGAGACTTCGCTTCTCCCAGAAGGCACCTGGAATATGCAAATTAGGCTCCTGAAGCTTGAATCCCTGGTTTGGTGATGCTTTCGAAGCAGCTGGTCCCGGCTGTACCCAACGATCTTCTAGCTTAGGGAGACTTCGCTTCTCCCAGAAGGCACCTGGAATATGCAAATTAGCCTCCTGAAGCTTGAATCCCTGGTTTGGTGATGCTTTCGAAGCAGCTGGTCCCGGCTGTACCCAACGATCTTCTAGCTTAGGGAGACTTCGCTTCTCCCAGAAGGCACCTGGAATATGCAAATTAGGCTCCTGAAGCTTGAATCCCTGGTTTGGTGATGCTTTCGAAGCAGCTGGTCCCGGCTGTACCCAACGATCTTCTAGCTTAGGGAGACTTCGCTTCTCCCAGAAGGCACCTGGAATATGCAAATTAGCCTCCTGAAGCTTGAATCCCTGGTTTCCCTTGGCAATGCCCTGTTAGAGCTGCCCGTCTTATGACCTCATTTCATGTTGGCCGGTGCGGTTAACGATGGCCATAAATCCCAGACCCACAGTGCCTTTTCATAAAGTCACACTGCGGTGCTGGGATTCGTGGCCTTGAGCAGTAAATATTTTGGCCGCTCACACACGTCCTTACACCTGCTTCAGACTGGGCGGCCTCTGCTGATCCCTTCTCGCATGCCGCGGCTTTGAGGCTGCACAGTCTGAAGAAGGCGGAAGGAGATGAGTTAAGACAGGCGAAGATATGCACTGCTCGTGCCCATCAATCACACCCTTGCAGTCAAAATAAGTAAGACAACGAGGAGCATTGTTTCAGGCAGGGCGGACGCACAGGCACAGGCAGCCAACCAATGATGTCAGAAGACGGGCAGCGCTACCAAGGGGGGTGCTGCGTATCATTAGAAAGGAAAGTCACACCTCAGGGACAGTGGAATGTACGTGTTGAGTTCCACGTGGGCAAGGAGAAAAAGTCAGCCACCTTGTACAAATGCAGCAGTACTGCTGTACTAGGTGGCTGTTATACATAGAAACACCTGGGGGGGTGGGGCCAGGTTCCCTTTAATTTCAGTTCATGTGCCTGCGTGGCGTTTGCAGGTCACGTTGCCGGCTACACAGCAGGGGAACAGCTGGCGGTGCTGAACGCCACTGACACATTGGCTGGTGTTTTTCTCTGTGCAGCTAGCACTTCCGGGCAGAAACTGGAGGTGTTTGAGCCCAGGGTCAGCAGGAGGAGGAGAGGAGCAGAGTGTAGGCCGAAGCCTGCACTGGTGGCAGCTTTTGGTCAGTTGTGCCAGCGTGGCTTGTGCTGGACACGATGCCGGCTACACAGCGGGGGAACAGCTGGCGGTGCTGAACCCCACTGACACAATGGTGGGTGTTTTTCTCTGTGCAGCTAGCATGTCCGGGCAGAAACTGGCAGTGTTTGAGCCCAGGGTCAGCAGGAGGAGGAGAGGAGCAGAGTGTAGGCCGAAGCCTAGTTGAACCAATTTCAAAGGTAACCTTTAACCCCCCCTCAGGTGTTGCAAGGTACAAGAGCCACACCTTGAACTGCATTAATGATGCACAAGTCAAAGGTTGCTCTCTTAATTTTGCTCTTTGCACACGCTGAATAAAATATGTACACTATTTAGCCCATTATACTGTCAAACAGTAGTGGAGGCGTGACTTGTCTTTTTAAGGAGACGCAGCACAGGTGTACAAATTTACACCTAGGTGCTGGGCGCAGATTCCTTACCGTTGTTATTTGCAGTACAGGAAACTGCGCTCTTGTGTTATCCCTTGGCAATACCCTGTTAGTGCAGGCCGTCTCATGACCTCATTTCATGTTGGCCGGTGCGGTTAACGATGGCCATAAATCCCAGACCCACAGTGCCTTTTCCTAAAGTCACACTGCGGTGCTGGGATTCGTGGCCTTGTGCAGTAAATATGTCCGCCGCTCACACATGTCCTTACACCTGCTTCAGACTGGGCGGCCTCAGCTGATCCCTTATCGCATGCCGCGGCCATGAGGCCGCACAGTCAGAAGAAGGCGGAAGGAGGGGAGTGAAGACAGGGGAACATATGCACTGCTCGTGCCCATCAATCACACCCTCGCAGTCAAAATATATGAGACAACGAGGGGCGTTGTGTCGGGCAGGACGGACGCACAGGCACAGCCAGCCAACCAATGATGTCAGAAGACGGGCAGCGCTAACAATGGGGGTGCTGCGTGTCATTAGAAAGGAAAGTCACACCTCAGGGACAGTGGAATGGTCTCTAATGAGACACATTTTGTACGTGTTGAGTTCCACGTGGGCAAGGAGAAAAAGTCAGCCACCTTGTACAAATGCAGCAGTACTGCTGTACAAGGTGGCTGTTATACATAGAAACACCTGGGGGGGGTGGGGCCAGGTTCCCTTTAATTTCAGTTCATGTGCCTGCGTGGCGTTTGCAGGTCACGTTGCCGGCTACACAGCAGGGGAACGGCTGGCGGTGCTGAACCCCACTGACACATTGGCTGGTGTTTTTCTCTGTGCAGCTAGCACTTCCGGGCAGAAACTGGAGGTGTTTGAGCCCAGGGTCAGCAGGAGGAGGAGAGGAGCAGAGTGTAGGCCGAAGCCTGCACTGGTGGCAGCTTTTGGTCAGTTGTGCCAGCGTGGCTTGTGCTGGACACGATGCCGGCTACACAGCGGGGGAACAGCTGGCGGTGCTGAACCCCACTGACACAATGGTGGGTGTTTTTCTCTGTGCAGCTAGCATGTCCGGGCAGAAACTGGCGGTGTTTGAGCCCAGGGTCAGCAGGAGGAGGAGAAGAGCAGAGTGTAGGCCGAAGCCTGCACTGGTGGCAGCTTTTGGTCGGTTGTGCCAGCGTGGCTTGTGCTGGACACGATGTCGGCTACACAGCAGGGGAACAGCTGGCGGTGCTGAACCCCACTAACACATTGGCTGGTGTTTTTCTCTGTGCAGCTAGCACTTCCAGGCTACAACTGGCGGTGTTATAGCCCAGGGTCAGCAGGAGGAGGAGAGGAGCAGAGTGTAGGCCGAAGCCTAGTTGAACCAATTTCAAAGGTAACCTTTAACCCCCCCTCAGGTGTTGCAAGATACAAGAGCCACACCTTGAACTGCATTAATGATGCACAAGTCAAAGGTTGCTCTCTTAATTTTGCTCCTTGCACACGCTGAATAAAACACGTACACTATTTAGCCCATTATACTGTCAAACAGTAGTGGAGGCGTGACTTGTCTTTTTAAGGAGACGCAGCACAGGTGTACAAATTTACACCTAGGTACTGGGCGCAGATTCCTTACCGTTGTTATTTGCAGTACAGGAAACTGCGCTCTTGTGTTATCCCTTGGCAATACCCTGTTAGTGCAGGCCGTCTCATGACCTCATTTCATGTTGGCCGGTGCGGTTAACGATGGCCATAAATCCCAGACCCACAGTGCCTTTTCCTAAAGTCACACTGCGGTGCTGGGATTCGTGGCCTTGTGCAGTAAATATGTCCGCCGCTCACACATGTCCTTACACCTGCTTCAGACTGGGCGGCCTCAGCTGATCCCTTATCGCATGCCGCGGCCATGAGGCCGCACAGTCAGAAGAAGGCGGAAGGAGGGGAGTGAAGACAGGGGAACATATGCACTGCTCGTGCCCATCAATCACACCCTCGCAGTCAAAATATATGAGACAACGAGGGGCGTTGTGTCGGGCAGGGCGGACGCACAGGCACAGCCAGCCAACCAATGATGTCAGAAGACGGGCAGCACTAACAATGGGGGTGCTGCGTGTCATTAGAAAGGAAAGTCACACCTCAGGGACAGTGGAATGGTCTCTAATGAGACACATTTTGTACGTGTTGAGTTCCACGTGGGCAAGGAGAAAAAGTCAGCCACCTTGTACAAATGCAGCAGTACTGCTGTACAAGGTGGCTGTTATACATAGAAACACCTGGGGGGGTGGGGCCAGGTTCCCTTTAATTTCAGTTCATGTGCCTGCGTGGCGTTTGCAGGTCACGTTGCCGGCTACACAGCAGGGGAACGGCTGGCGGTGCTGAACCCCACTGACACATTGGCTGGTGTTTTTCTCTGTGCAGCTAGCACTTCCGGGCAGAAACTGGAGGTGTTTGAGCCCAGGGTCAGCAGGAGGAGGAGAGGAGCAGAGTGTAGGCCGAAGCCTGCACTGGTGGCAGCTTTTGGTCAGTTGTGCCAGCGTGGCTTGTGCTGGACACGATGCCGGCTACAAAGCGGGGGAACAGCTGGCGGTGCTGAACCCCACTGACACAATGGTGGGTGTTTTTCTCTGTGCAGCTAGCATGTCCGGGCAGAAACTGGCGGTGTTTGAGCCCAGGGTCAGCAGGAGGAGAGGAGCAGAGTGTAGGCCGAAGCCTGCACTGGTGGCAGCTTTTGGTCGGTTGTGCCAGCGTGGCTTGTGCTGGACACGATGTCGGCTACACAGCAGGGGAACAGCTGGCGGTGCTGAACCCCACTAACACATTGGCTGGTGTTTTTCTCTGTGCAGCTAGCACTTCCAGGCTACAACTGGCGGTGTTATAGCCCAGGGTCAGCAGGAGGAGGAGAGGAGCAGAGTGTAGGCCGAAGCCTAGTTGAACCAATTTCAAAGGTAACCTTTAACCCCCCCTCAGGTGTTGCAAGGTACAAGAGCCACACCTTGAACTGCATTAATGATGCACAAGTCAAAGGTTGCTCTCTTAATTTTGCTCCTTGCACACGCTGAATAAAACACGTACACTATTTAGCCCATTATACTGTCAAACAGTAGTGGAGGCGTGACTTGTCTTTTTAAGGAGACGCAGCACAGGTGTACAAATTTACACCTAGGTACTGGGCGCAGATTCCTTACCGTTGTTATTTGCAGTACAGGAAACTGCGCTCTTGTGTTATCCCTTGGCAATACCCTGTTAGTGCAGGCCGTCTCATGACCTCATTTCATGTTGGCCGGTGCGGTTAACGATGGCCATAAATCCCAGACCCACAGTGCCTTTTCCTAAAGTCACACTGCGGTGCTGGGATTCGTGGCCTTGTGCAGTAAATATGTCCGCCGCTCACACATGTCCTTACACCTGCTTCAGACTGGGCGGCCTCAGCTGATCCCTTATCGCATGCCGCGGCCATGAGGCCGCACAGTCAGAAGAAGGCGGAAGGAGGGGAGTGAAGACAGGGGAACATATGCACTGCTCGTGCCCATCAATCACACCCTCGCAGTCAAAATATATGAGACAACGAGGGGCGTTGTGTCGGGCAGGGCGGACGCACAGGCACAGCCAGCCAACCAATGATGTCAGAAGACGGGCAGCGCTAACAATGGGGGTGCTGCGTGTCATTAGAAAGGAAAGTCACACCTCAGGGACAGTGGAATGGTCTCTAATGAGACACATTTTGTACGTGTTGAGTTCCACGTGGGCAAGGAGAAAAAGTCAGCCACCTTGTACAAATGCAGCAGTACTGCTGTACAAGGTGGCTGTTATACATAGAAACACCTGGGTGGGTGGGGCCAGGTTGCGGTGCTGAACCCCACTAACACATTGGCTGGTGTTTTTCTCTGTGCAGCTAGCAGTTCCGGGCAAAAACTAGCGGTGTTTGAGCCCAGGGTCAGCAGGAGAGGAGCAGAGTGTAGGCCGAAGCCTAGTTGAACCAATTTCAAAGGTTACCTTTAACCCCCCCTCAGGTGTTGCAAGGTACAAGAGCCACACCTTGTGCAGCATTAATGCTGCACAAGTAAAAGGTTGCTCTATTTAATTTGCTCCTTGCACACGCTGAATAAAACACGTACACTATTTAGCCCACTATACTGTCAAACAGTAGTGGAGGCGTGACTTGTCTTTTTAAGGAGATGCAGCACAGGTGTCAAAATTTACACCTAGCTGCTGGGCGCAGATTCCTGAGCGTTGTTATTTGCTGTACAGGAGTCTGCGCTATTGTGATCCCTTGGTCATGCGCTGTGAGCGCTTCCGATGGACATGAATCCCAGACCCACAGTGTGTTTTCAAAAAATCACACTGCGTGGCTGGGATTCGTGGCCTTGTGCAGTAAATAGGTTTGCCGCTCACACATGTCCTTACACCTGCTTCAGACTGGGCGGCCTCAGCTGATCCCTTATCGCCTACCACGGCCAGGAGGCCGCACAGTCTGAAGAAGGCGGAAGGAGATGAGTTAAGACAGGCGAACATATGCACTGCTCGTGCCCATAAACCACACCCTCGCTGACAAAATAAATATGACAACGAGGGGCGTTGTTTCTAGCAGGGCGGATGCACAGGCGCAGCCAGCTAACCATGATGACAAAAGACGGGAAACGCTACCAAGGGGGGTGCTGCGTATCATTAGAAAGGAAAGTCACACCTCAGGGACAGTGGAATGGTCTCAATGAGACACATTTTGTACGTGTTGAGTTCCACGTGGGCAAGGAGAAAAAGTCAGCCACCTTGTACAAATGCAGCAGTACTGCTGTACTAGGTGGCTGTTATATGTAGAAACACCTGGGGGGGTGGGGCCAGGTTCCCTTTAATTTCAGTTCATGTGCCTGCGTGGTGTTTGCAGGTCACGTTGCCAGCTACACAGCAGGGGAACAGCTGGCGGTGCTGAACCCCACTAACACATTGGCTGGTGTTTTTCTCTGTGCAGCTAGCACTTCCGGGCAAAAACTAGCGGTGTTTGAGCCCAGGGTCAGCAGGAGGAGGAGAGGAGCAGAGTGTAGGCCGAAGCCTGCACTGGTGGCAGCTTTTGTTCTGTTGTGCCAGCGTGGCTTGTGCTGGACACGTTGCCGACTACACAGCAGGGGAACAGCTGGCGGTGCTGAACCCCACTGACACATCACCTAGTATTTTTTCTGTGTAGACAACACTTCCAGGTGGCAACTGACAGTGCTGAAACCCAGGGAATCAAAGAGGAGCAGAGTGTAGGCCGAAGCCTGCAGTGGAGCAAGTTGAAAGGGAACCTTTAACCCCCCCCCCCAGGCATTTGTTGCTGAAAGAGCCATCTTGTACAGCAGTAATACTGCACATGGAAAGTGGTGGCTCCGAAAATTATGCTCCTTGCAAACGCTGAAGTACACACTCATATCATGTGTCCCCTCACACCGTCAAACCATCCCGGAAGTGGGACTTTCCTTTGTAATGTGACACAGCACAGCCGTCATTCCAACCCCATTGGTGCCGGGCGCCACCTCCTCAACGTTGTTTGGTTCTGTCACGGAGCCCGCGCTGTAATGTTATCCCTTGGCCATGCACAGTTAGCGGTGCCCGTCTTCTGACATCATGTAGGTGTCAGGCTGGCAGTGCCTGTGCGTCCAAGCTGCCCTAGATCCAACCTTGCAGTGTCATCTAATGTAGTCCCACTGCGGGCCAGGGATCCATGGGCATGCGCAGTGCATATCATCGCCTCTCACTCACCTCCTTCCTGCTTCTTCAGACTGTGCGGCGTCACGGCCGTGGCATGCTATTAGGGATCAGCTGACGCCGCCTAGTCTGAAGAAGCGTGAAGAAGGGGAGTGAGAGGCTAGTATATGCACTGCGCATGGCCATGGATACCAGGCCCACTGTGGGATCACATTAGACGACACTGCGAGGTGTGATTTCGGGCAGCGTGGACGCACAGGCGCAGCCAGGACGACAACAAATGATGTCAGAGGACGGGCAGCGCAAACTGTGTATGGCCAAGGGATAACATAACAGCGCAGGGTCCATGACGGAATCAAACAACGCTAAGGAGGCAGCGCACGGTGCCAAGGGGGTAGCAATGACGGCTGTGCTGCGTCACATTACAAAGAAAAGTCCCACCTCCGGGACGGTTGGACGGTGTGAGGGGACACATTACATGAGTGTGTAGTTCAGCGTTTGCAAGGAGCATAATTTCAAGAGCGACCTTTCCCTTGTGCAGTATTAGTGCTGCACATGGTGGCTCTTTCAGTAACAAACGCCTAGGGGGGGGGGGGACAGGTCCCCTTACATTTTAGTTGTGCCAGCGTGGCGGTCGCATGACACGTTGCCGGATACACAGCTGGGGATCAGCTGACGTTACTGAACCCCAATAACAGAGGAGCGACTGTTGACTGTGCACACAGCACTTCCAGGCACCAACTGGCGGTGTTAGAGCCCAGGGACAGCAGGAGGAGCAGATTGGAGGTATTGCCGCACACACAGCTGGGGATCAGCTGACGTTACTGAACCCCAATAACAGAGGAGCGACTGTTGACTGTGCACACAGCACTTCCAGGCACCAACTGGCGGTGTTAGAGCCCAGGGACAGCAGGAGGAGCAGATTGGAGGTATTGCCGCACACACAGCTGGGGATCAGCTGACGTTACTGAACCCCAATAACAGAGGAGCGACTGTTGACTGTGCACACAGCACTTCCAGGCACCAACTGGCGGTGTTAGAGCCCAGGGACAGCAGGAGGAGCAGAGGAACAGAGTGTAGGCCGAAGCCTGATTGGAGCAAGTTGAAAGGGAACCTTTAACCCCCCCCAAGACGTTTGTAGCTGAAAGAGCCATCTTGTGCAGCACTAACGATGCAAAAGGAAAAGGTGGTTCTTTTAATTATGCTCCTTGCAAACACCGAAGTAAACACTAAAAATGTGTCCCCTTATACCGTTAAACCGTCCAGGAGGTGCGAATTTCCTTCGTAATGGGACACAGCACAGCTGACATTCCTATCCCCTTGGTGCCGTGCGCTGCCTCCTCAGCGTTGTTTTAAGCTGTCACGGAGCCTGCGCTGTTCTGTTAGCCCTTGGCCATGCCCAATTAGCGCTGCCTGTCTTCTGACATAATTTGGTGTCAGGCTGTTACTGCCTGTGCGTCCACGCTGCTCCAGATCCCACCTCGCAGTCTCGTCCAACGTAATCCCACTGCGGGCCTTGGAACCATGGACATGCACAGTGCATATCCTCGACTCTCACTCCCCTCCTTCCCTCTTCTTCAGACTGTGCGGTGTCACGGCCGTGGCATGCTATTAGGGATCAGCTGACGGCGCACAGTCTAAAGAAGGCGGAGGGAAATGAGCGAGAGCCCGAGGGGAAGATATGCACTGCGCATGGCCATGGATCCCAGGCCCGCAGTGTGACTCAATCAGAAGACACAGCGAGGCGGGATCTCGGGCAGCACGGCCGCACAGGCGCAGCCAGCCTGACACCAAATTATGTCAGAAGACAGGCAGCGCAAATAGGGCATGCCCAAGGGTTAACAGAACAGGGCAGGCTCCGTGACAGCTTAAAACAACGCTGAGGAGGCAGCGCATGGCACCAAGGGGGTAGGAATGACGGCTGTGCTGCGTCACATTGCGAAGGAAAGTCCCAGCTCCGGGACAGTATAACGGTATCAGTGAACACATTTTATAAGTGTTAAGTTCTGCGTGTGCAAGGAGCTAAAAAAAAAGAGCTACCTTTTCCTTGTGCAGCATTACTGCTGCACAAGATGGCTCTTTCAGTAATTAACGACGGGGGGGGGGACAGGTTCCCTTACATTTAGGTTGTTGTGCCAGCGTGGCGGTCGCAGGACACATTGCCGGCTACACAGCTGGGGATCAGCTGACGTTACTGAAACCCAATAACACTGGGTCGTATGTTTTTACTGTGCAGCCTGCACTTCTGAGCCGCAACTGGCGGTGTTGGAGCCCAGGAATAGCAGTTCAGGTGGTAGAAAGATGAACACAGCAGGAGACCTGGATGACACCCAATTACTTAATCAGGCAGAGGAGTGGCAAATTCCTGCGAGATCCAGGCCTGGTTCATTTTCAGGAAAGTAAGCCGGTCAACGTTATCGGAGGATAGTCGCATGCGACGGTCTGTTAGTACACCACCTGCGGCACTAAAGACACGTTCCGATAAGACACTAGCCGCAGGGCAAGCCAGCACCTCCAATGCATACTGGCTTAGCTCTGGCCATGTATCCAGCTTAAAGACCCAAAACTTGAACGGGGAAGAGCCGTCTGGGAGTACAGTAAGAGGGCAATCCATGTAGTCTGTCACCATCTGACGGAACCGTTGCCTCCTGCTGACTGGAGCCGCCGGTGATGGTGTAGACATTTGGGGCGGGCACACAAAAGTGTGCCAGAGTTGTGCCATACTGGGCTTGCCTTGGGCAGAGGCACTGCTTCTGCTCCCTCTTTGGGCAGAGCCTCCCCCACTGCCTCGACGCACTGAGCTGCTTTGTAAAGCACTAGCAGCACTCCTCTCAGTTGGACAGGAGAAGATGATGGAATTCACCAGTGTGTCGTGGTACTCCCGCAATTTACGCTCCCGGGTCAACGCAGGGATGAGGTTTTGGACGTTGTCCCAGTAGCGAGGATCGAGGAGGGTGAACACCCAATAATCAGGCATGTTGAGAATGTGGTCGATGCGGCGGTCGTTTCTCAGGCACTGCAGCATGAAATCCACCATGTGCTGCAGAGTGCCAACTGGCCCAGAAACGCTGTCCCCTGCTTGAGACATGATCTCTGCCCGCTCGTCATCACCCCACCCTCGCTGTACACACTGACCACTGGACAATTGTGTCGCTCCCTCCTCTGGACGGAGCTCTTCCTCCTCCATTGACTCCTCCTCATCCTCCTCACAAATTGGCCCCTGCGTACCCCTTTGTGAGGAACCACGTGGCGCTGACTCTCCAGAAGCTGATGGAAAAGGTGTCTCCTCATCCTCCACCTCTTCCACAACATCATCCCTTAACCCTTGCAAAGTTTGCTGAAGCAGGCAGATAAGGGGGACAGTCATGCTGACTAGTGCATCATCTGCACTTGCCATCCGCGTGGAATAATCAAAAGGACGCAAAACCTGGCAGACGTCCTTCATAGTGGCCCACTCTGTGGTTGTGAAGTCTGATCGGCGCTGACTGCGACTTCTTTGCGCCTGATGCAGCTGGTACTCCATAACTGCTTGCTGCTGCTCACACAACCGCTCCAACATATGTAACGTGGAATTCCACCGGGTAGGTAGGTCACATATGATGCGGTGTTCCGGAAGGCGGAATCGGCGCTGCAGAGCAGCAATGCGGGATCTGGCCAAGCTGGAACGCCGCAAGTGAGCACACTCTAGGCGGACCTTGTGCAGCAGGGCATCAAGATCCGGATAGTCCCTCAGAAAACTCTGCACAACCAAATTGAGCACATGTGCCAGACATGGGATGTGAGTGAGGTTGCCAAGGGCCAAAGCTGCCACCAGATTTCGGCCATTGTCACACACTACCATGCCTGGCTGGAGATTCGCTGGCAGTAACCACACATCGCTCTCCTGCTTGATGGCATTCCAGAGCTCCTGCGCTGTGTGGCTTCGATGCCCCAATGAAACTAGTTTCAAGACGGCCTGCTGACGTTTGGCCACGGCTGTGCTCATGTCGGTCATAGGTAAACGTTCACGGGTCCATGTGGAGGTGGACTGTGACGGATCCTGCAGAGAGGAATCTGAGGAACTGGTGTAAGAGGAGGAGTCGATGCGTACAGACTGGATTCCTGCAATCCTTGGAGTGGGCAGGACACGTCCTGCGCCACTCGCACGATCTGTACCTGGCTCAACAACATTAACCCAATGGGCAGTGAGGGAAACATATCGCCCCTGTCCATGCTGACTGGTCCACGCATCGGTGGTGAGGTGGACCTTGCTACTGACGGCGTTCAGTAGCGCATGTTTTATGTTTGCCTCAACATGCCTGTGCAGGGCAGGGACAGCCTGCCTGCTGAAGTAAAAGCGGCTGGGCACCTTGTACTGTGGGACTGCCAATGCCATCAAGTCACGGAAGCTGTCAGTCTCCACCAGCCTGAACGAGAGCATTTCCAGGGACAACAGTTTGGCAATGCCTGCATTCAGAGCCTGTGCTCGGGGGTGGTTGGCCGAGAATGCCCGCCTTTTCTCCCATGCCTGTACTACCGATGGCTGTAGAGTAGACTGGGAGTGTGAGGATGACTGGGAAGGTGGTGCTGTGGGTGGAATTACACTAGGTCTCTGGACAACAGTGGAGGAAGAGGCAACACGAGATGAAGAGGTGGTAGCTGCCGCTGTTGGTTGGCCTACGTCTTCACTGTGTTTCTGTAACTCCACCGCGTGCCTGGTCCGCACATGTTTCCACATATTTGTGGTATTGAGGTTCCTGACACTTTTACCTCTTTTTACTTTCTGATGACACAGCTTGCATTTGACAAAACAAATGTCATCTGCAACTGTGTCAAAAAAGGACCAGGCACTGCAAGTCTTGGGAGCGCCCTTTTTGGCTTTGGAAAGAGACAGGCTCCTAACGGGTGCCAATGTGGAGGCTACAGGCTCCGCAGTCTTCCCCCTCCCTCTCCCTCTTTGGCCCGTAAGGGGAAGCTCTTCCTCAGAGCTGCTCCCACCACCTTCCTGTTCCTCACGCCACGATGGGTCAAGGACCTCATCATCTCCACTACCCTCTGCCACCAACTGCTCCTCCTGGGTAGTCTCGGCAGCACAGTACGCATCAGAAAGCGGCACCTGAGTTTCATCATCAGATGCGTACTGCGCTGTGGTCACCGGAGGCACTGGCCCACCTGCCTCTTCAGAGTCAGAGAGAAAAAGCTGTTGGGCATCACTGCACACTGCCTCTTCTTCCATTTCTCCAATGCTGCTTGGCTGGCCCCCTGTTTCCAAGCCAAGAGATTCAGAGAACAGAAGTAGAGACGGCTCCTGTCCTGGGCTCTCTGACTGCCTGGCCAATTTGGCAGGTGGTGAAGAGACAGATGGCTGCTCTCCAGTGGTCTGTGCCTGAGAGGATGTGGCACTAACTGAAGTCGATGCCGAGGCGTTAGCTGCCATCCACCCGACAACGGCTTCAATTTGGTCTTCACGCAGCAGCGGTGCACGGCGCTCTCCGACAAAGCTGCGCATGAAGGACTGTTCCCTGCTGAAACTGAGTGACGACGAGTCACCGGCGCCCGCAGCAGGCACAGAATCACCACGTCCTCTCCCTGCTCCTCTCCCTGCTCCGCGCCCACGCCCACGTGCCTTACTCCCTGCCCTCTTCATCTTGGTTGACAGATAAAGATAAGCAGAAAAGTACTAAGGCCTTAGCGTGCTTATTCCTGAAATGCTCCTTCTAACAGGTGTAAGAAACACTAATGTTGTAAAGTGTGGACTAAACTTTATTATTTTTTAAATGTGGCCTACACAAGTGTTAAGTTGTGTTTGGTGAACTTTACTTTTTTTTTTGTGCAGATCGGGCTACAGAGCTAGTTTAAATCACACGGAGACCGTGCAGACAGCCGTAAACGGCGCTGCAAGGCCAAAAAACCCTCTTCTAGGTTATCCTATGTAGTGTTTTTCCACTATTTAGCTGGAGACGGGTGGAAAGACACTAATAGGATTTTTTTTTTTTAAATTTTAAACAAGCTGCACTATTTGAAAAAAAAGGAAATTGTTTTTCAAGGTATGAGGCAGTAACGCACCCGGAGCTGAATCCAACCGGCTATGGCTGCACACAGACTACAGGGCGAGCTGCGCTCACACAGAGACCGTGCAGACAGCCGTAAACGGCGCTGCAAGGCCAAAAAACCCTCCTCTAGGTTATCCTATGTAGTGTTTTTCCACTATTTAGCTGGAGACGGGTGGAAAGACACTAATAGGAATTTTTTTTTTTTAATTTTAAACAGGCTGCACTATTTGAAAAAAAGGAAATTGTTTTTCAAGGTATGAGGCAGTAACGCACCCTGAGCTGAATCCAACCGGCTATAGCTGCACACAGACTACAGGGCGAGCTGCGCTCACACAGAGACCATGCAGACAGCCGTAAACGGCGCTGCAAGGCCCAATAAACCCCCTCTAGGTTATCCTATGTAGTGTTTTTCCACTATTTAGCTGGAGACGGGTGGAAAAACACTAATAGGGAATTTTTTTTTAAATTTTTAAACAGGCTGCACTATTTGAAAAAAAGGAAAATTTTTCTCAAGGTATGAGCCAGTAACGAACCCTGAGCTGAATCCAACCGGCTATGGCTGCACACAGACTACAGGGCGAGCTGGGCTCACACGGAGACCGTGCAGACAGCCGTAAACGGCGCTGCAAGGCCCAAAAACCCCCCTCTAGGTTATCCTATGTAGTGTTTTTCCACAATTTAGCTGGAGACGGGTGGAAAAACACTAATAGGGAATTTTTTTTAAAATTTTTAAACAGGCTGCACTATTTGAAAGAAAGGAAAATTTTTCTCAAGGTATGAGCCAGTAACGAACCCTGAGCTGAATCCAACTGGCTATGGCTGCACACAGACTACAGGGCGAGCTGGGCTCACACGGAGACCGTGCAGACAGCCGTAAAACGGCGCTGCAAGGCCCAAAAAAACCCCTCTAGGTTATCCTATGTAGTGTTTTTCCACTATTTAGCTGGAGACGGGTGGAAAAACACTAATAGGGAATTTTTTTTTAAATTTTTAAACAGGCTGCACTATTTGAAAGAAAGGAAAATTTTTCTCAAGGTATGAGCCAGTAACGAACCCTGAGCTGAATCCAACCGGCTATGGCTGCACACAGACTACAGGGCGAGCTGGGCTCACACGGAGACCGTGCAGACAGCCGTAAACGGCGCTGCAAGGCCCAAAAACCCCCCTCTAGGTTATCCTATGTAGTGTTTTTCCACAATTTAGCTGGAGACGGGTGGAAAAACACTAATAGGAAATTTGAGAAAAAATGTGCAGCAGGCTGCACTATGAGCAAAAAAGGACAACTGTTTGAGGCAGTGTGAACCCCCCCTGAGCTGAATACAAGCGGGTATATGGCTGCACACAGACTACAGAGTGAGCTGCACACACACACACACACACAGAGACCTTGCAGAACGCTGTTAAAACAGCGCTGCAAGGCAAGAGCAAGGTGAACAGTGAAGAACACACAGCGTTTTGCTAAATTAGCCTTTGGAAAGGAAAATAAAGCAATTAGCTAGCTCAACTGGCCCTCAGTTAGAACACAGCGTCCTGTCCCTAACTGAAATCACAGCAGAGTGAGCGCAAAATGGCGGCAGCGTTTTTTATAGTGCAGAGTGATATCATTTCAGCAGCCAATCACAGCCTTGCCAGTACTTACATGCCCACCATGCTAAACAGGATGTGCCCACACTTCCAATCATTCCTCATTGGCTGCTGCGTTCTGTTTGAATTCTGGGAACTTCCGATTCCGGTATCCGATACGCGGGAAGTATCGGAATTCGGTATCGGAATTCCGATACCGCAAATATCGGCCGATACCCGATACTTGCGGTATCGGAATGCTCAACACTAGTCAAGGCTTCTCTACAATAAGAACTACTGCATTAATCTGTTAAATAGTCTTCTTCAAGAGCTGGTCACCATATTATTACTAGTTTCAACTGTATTAACTATGAAGTTTTATTAGCAAGCTGTGACTGAATAACACGAACATATGCTGATTGAATAACACCTCTATACTGTGCCTGGATGACACCACCATACTGTGAACTTATCTGAATAAAACTACTCTATCATGGTTGGGTAACAGCATCATACCATGACTGAATAGTTTTAAGAATCTGTGACTGATTAACATGATAATTAGGGTTGAGCGAAACGGGTCGTTCATTTTCAAAAGTCGCCGACTTTTGGCAAAGTCGGGTTTCATGAAACCCGATCCGACCCCTGTGCGGGGTCGGCCATGCGGTACGCGACTTTCGCGCCAAAGTCGCGTTTCAATTACGCGAAAAGCGCCATTTCTCAGCCAATGAAGGTAAACGCAGAGTGTGGGCAGCGTGATGACATAGGTCCTGGTCCCCACCATCTTAGAGAAGGGCATTGCAGTGATTGGCTTGCTGTCTGCGGCGTCACAGGGGCTATAAAGGGGCGTTCCCGCCGACCGCCATGTTACTGCTGCTGATCTGAGCTTAGGGAGAGGTTGCTGCCGCTTCGTCAGAAGCAGGGATAGCGTTAGGCAGGGTCCATTAACCCCTTTCTGCCATTAGACATACTATTGCGTCCATGTGGGGTGGGCTTTACTTCCCAAGGACGCAATAGTACGTCATATGCGATCGGCAGCGCTCACGGGGGGAGCGCCGCCGATCGCGGCCGGGTGTCAGCTGTTTATCGCAGCTGACATCCGGCACTATGTGCCAGGAGCGGTCACGGACCGCCCCCGGCACATTAACCCCCGGCACACCGCGATCAAAGATGATCGCGATGTGCCGGCGGTACAGGGAAGCACCGCGCAGGGAGGGGGCTCCCTGCGGGCTTCCCTGAGCCCCCCGCAGCAACGCGATGTGATCGCGTTGCTGCGAGGGTCTCACCTCCCTCCCTGCTCCCTCCAGCCCCGGATCCAAGATGGCCGCGGATCCGGGTCCTGCAGGGAGGGAGGTGGCTTCACAGAGCCTGCTCAGAGCAGGCACTGTGAAGCAGCCTGCACTCCTATCAGATCAGTGATCTGACAGAGTGCTGTGCAAACTGTCAGATCACTGATCTGTGATGTCCCCCCCGGGACAAAGTAAAAAAGTAAAAAAAAAAAATTTCAAATGTGTAAAAAAAAATAAAAAAAAATATTCCAAAATAATGAAAAAAAAAATAAAAATATTATTCCCATAAATACATTTCTTTATCTAAATAAAAAAAAAAAAACAATAAAAGTACACATATTTAGTATCGCCGCGTCCGTAACGGCCCGACCTATAAAACTGGCCCACTAGTTAACCCCTTCAGTAAACACCGTAAGAAAAAAAAAACGAGGCAAAAAACAACGCTTTATTATCATACCGCCGAACAAAAAGTGGAATAACACGCGATCAAAAAGACAGATATAACTAACCATGGTACCGCTGAAAACGTCATCTTGTCCCGCAAAAAACGAGCCACCATACAGCATCATCAGCAAAAAAATAAAAAAGTTATAGTCCTGAGAATAAAGCGATGCAAAAATAATTATTTTTTCTATAAAATAGTTTTTATCGTATAAAAGCGCCAAAACATAAAAAAATGATATAAATGAGGTGTCGCTGTAATCGTACTGACCCGAAGAATAAAACTGCTTCATCAATTTTACCAAACGCGGAACGGTATAAACGCCTCCCCCAAAAGAAATTCATGAATAGCTGGTTTTTGGTCATTCTGCCTCACAAAAATCGGAATAAAAAGCGATCAAAAAATGTCACGTGCCCGAAAATGTTACCAATAAAAACATCAACTCGTCCCGCAAAAAACAAGACCTCACATGACTCTGTGGACCAGAATATAGAAAAATTATAGCTCTCAAAATGTGGTAACGCAAAAAATATTTTTTGCAATAAAAAGCGTCTTTCAGTGTGTGACGGCTGCCAATCATAAAAATCCGCTAAAAAACCCGCTATAAAAGTAAATCAAACCCCCCTTCATCACCCCCTTAGTTAGGGAAAAATTAAAAAAATGTATTTATTTCCATTTTCCCATTAGGGCTAGGGTTAGAGTTAGGGCTAGGGTTAGGGCTAGGGTTAGGGCTAGGGTTAGGGTTAGGGCTAGGGTTAGGGCTAGGGTTAGGGCTAGGGTTAGGGCTAGGGTTAGGGCTAGGGTTAGGGCTAGGGCTACAGTTTGGGTTGGGGCTAAAGTTACAGTTAGGGTTTAGATTACATTTACGGTTGGGAATAGGGTTGGGATTAGGGTTAGGGGTGTGTCAGGGTTAGAGGTGTGGTTAGGGTTACTGTTGGGATTAGGGTTAGGGATGTGTTTGGATTAGGGTTTCAGTTATAATTGGGGGGTTTCAACTGTTTAGGCACATCAGGGGCTCTCCAAACGCGACATGGCGTCCGATCTCAATTCCAGCCAATTCTGCGTTGAAAAAGTAAAACAGTGCTTCTTCCCTTCCGAGCTCTCCCGTGTGCCCAAACAGGGGTTTACCCCAACATATGGGGTATCAGCGTACTCAGGACAAATAGGACAACAACTTTTGGGGTCCAATTTCTCCTGCTACCCTTGGGAAAATACAAAACTCGGGGCTAAAACATATTTTTTGTGGGAAAAAAAAAAGATTTTTTATTTTCACGGCTCTGCGTTATAAACTGTAGTGAAACACTTGGGGGTTCAAAGTTCTCACAACACATCTAGACTAGTTCCCTGGGGGGTCTAGTTTCCAATATGGGGTCACTTGTGGGGGGTTTCTACTGTTTAGGTACATTAGGGGTTCTGCAAACGCAATGTGACGTCTGCAGACCATTCCATCTAAGTCTGCATTCCAAATGGCGCTCCTTCCCTTCCGAGCTCTGCCATGCGCTCAAACGTTGGTTTCCCCCAACATACGGGGTATCAGCGTACTCAGGACAAATTGGACAACAACTTTTGGGGTCGAATTTCTCCTCTTACCCTCGGGAAAATACAAAACTGGGGGCTAAAAAATAATTTTGGGGGGAAAGATTTTTTTTTTTAATTTTCACGGCTCTGCGTTACAAACTGTTGTGAAACACTTGGGGGTTCAAAGCTATCACAACACATCTAGATGAGTTCCTTAGGGGGTCTAGTTTCCAAAATGGTGTCACTTGTGGGAGGTTTCTACTGTTTAGGTACATTAGGGGCTCTGCAAATGCAATGTGACACCTGCAGACCATTCCATCTAAGTCCTCATTCCAAATGGAGCTCCTTCCCTTCCGAGCCCTCCCATGCGCCCAAACAGTGGTTCCCCCCCACATATGGGGGTATCAGCGCACTCAGGACAAATTGGACAACAAATTGTGGGGTCGAATTTCTCCTTTTACCCTCGGGAAAATACAAAACTGGGGGCTAAAAAATAATTTTTGTGGGAAAAAATTTTTGTTTTATTTTTACGGCTCTCCATTATAAACTTCTGTGAAGCCCTTGGTGGGTCAAAGCGCTCAGCACACATCTAGATAAGTTCCTAAGGGGGTCTATTTTCCAAAATGGTGTCACTTGTGGGGGGTTTCTACTGTTTAGGTACATTAGGGGCTCTGCAAACGCAATGTGACACCTGCAGACCATTCCATCTAAGTCTGCATTCAAATGGCACTCCTTCCCTTCTGAGCCCTCCCATGTGCCCAAACAGTGGTTCCCCCCACATATGGTGTATCATCGCACTCAGGACAAATTGGGCAACAAATTTTGGGGTCCAATTTCTCCTGTTACCCTCAGGAAAATACAAAACTGGGGGCTAAAAAAATAATTTTTGTGGGAAAAAAATTTTGTTTTATTTTTACGGCTCTGCATTATAAACTTCTGTGAAGCACTTGGTGGGTCAAAGTGCTCACCACACCTCTAGATAAGTTCCTTAGGGGGTCTACTTTCCAAAATGGTGTCACTTGTGGGGGGTTTCAATGTTTAGGCACATCAGTGGCTCTTCAAACGCAACATGACGTCCCATCTCAATTCCTGTCAATTTTGCATTGAAAAGTCAAACGGCGCTCCTTCCCTTCCGAGCTCTCCCATCCGCCCAAACAGTGGTTTACCCCCACATATGGGCTATCAGCGTACTCAGGACAAATTGTACAACAACTTTTGGGGTCCAATTTCTTCTCTTACCCTTGGGAAAATAAAAAATTGGGGGCGAAAAGATAATTTTTGTGAAAAAATATGATTTTTTATTTTTACGGTTCTACATTATAAACTTCTGTGAAGCACTTGTTGGGTCAAAGTGCTCACCACACCTCTAGATAAGTTCCTTAGGGGGTCTACTTTCCAAAATGGTGTCACTTGTGGGGGGTTTCAATGTTTAGCCACATCAGGGGCTCTCCAAACGAAACATGGCGTCCCATCTCAATTCCAGTCAATTTTGCATTGAAAAGTCAAATGGCACTCCTTCGCTTCCGAGCTCTGCCATGCGCCCAAACAGTGGTTTACCCCCACATGTGGGGTATTGGCATACTCAGGACAAATTGTACAACAATGTTTGGGGTCCATTTTCTCCGGTTACCCTTGGTAAAATAAAACAAATTGGAGCTGAATTAAATTTTTTGTGAAAAAAAGTTAAATGTTCATTTTTATTTAAACATTCAAAAAATTCCTGTGAAGCACCAGAAGGGTTAATAAACTTCTTGAATATGGTTTTGAGCACCTTGAGGGGTGAAGTTTTTAGAATGGTGTCACACTTGGGTATTTTCTATCATATAGACCCCTCAAAATGACTTCAAATGAGATGTGGTCCCTAAAATAAAATGGTGTTGTAGAAATGAGAAATTGCTGGTCAACTTTTAACCCTTATAACTCCCTAACAAAAAAAAATTTTGGTTCCAAAATTGTGCTGATGTAAAGTAGACATGTGGGAAATGTTACTTATTAAGTATTTTGTGTGACATATCTCTGTGATTTAATTGCATAAAAATTCAAAGTTGGAAAATTGCGAAATTTTCATAATTTTCGCCAAATTTCCGTTTTTTTCACAAATAAACGCAGGTACTATCAAATAATTTTTACCATTGTCATGAAGTACAATATGTCACGAGAAAACAGTGTCAGAATCACCAGGATCCATTGAAGCGTTCCAGAGTTATAACCTCATAAAGGGACAGTGGTCAGAATTGTAAAAATTGGCCCGGTCATTAACGTGCAAACCACCCTTGGGGGTAAAGGGGTTAACCACCAAACCGCTTGTGCTGTAGCGATTTCCACTGCCCAACACCACCTTCGGTGTGCAGGGACAGTGGAAGCTACATTTTTTTTTTTTTTCCCCCTCAGCGCTGTAGCTCATTGGGCTGCCCTAGAAGGCTCCCTGATAGGTGCATTGCTGTGTGTACGCCGCTGTGCAAACCAACTGCTTTTTTCAAAGCACAAATCCTCTTGTTCCTTCCTTTCTGCACAGCTATCTTTTTGGTTTGTACACACTTTTTATTTAATTTGTGCATCAGTCCACTCCTTATTGCTGCCTGCCATACCTGGCTGAGATTACTGCAGGGAGATAGTAATTGAAGGACACTCCCTGTTTTTTTTTTTTTTTTTTGTGGGAGATTAAGATTGACATTTCTGCTAGAGTGCCATCCCTGTCTGTGTCATCTCTCACTCAGTGGGCCATAGAAAGCCTATTTATTTTTTTGCTTGATTTTGGTTCTAAAATCTACCTGAAAAAATCACTACATCAATCAGTGGGAGAAAAATATTGGCCTCAGGGCTTGTGTGCCACTCCTGACTCCTGTGTGCATCATCACTCACTCAGTGGGCCATAGAAAGCCCATTTTTTTTTTTTTGCTTTATTTGGGTTCTAAATTCTACCTGAAAAAATCAATAAATCAATCAGTGGGAGATTAATATTGGCCTTTGGGCTTGTGTGCCAGTCCTAAGCGTGCCATCTCTCTCTCTCAGATAGTGGGCCATAGAAAGCCTATTTTTTTTTTTTTTTTTTTTATTGGGTTTATAAATTTTCCCTGGAAAAAAAAAAAAAAGTGGGAGATTAATATTGGCCTCTGGGCTTGTGTGCCAGTCCTGAGCGTGCCATCTCTCTCACAAATAGTGGGCCATAGAAAGCCTATTTATTTATTTTTTTTGGTTTTATAAATTCTCCCTTAAAAAAAAAGGGAGATTAATATTGGCCTTTGGGCTTGTGTGCCAGTCCTAAGCGTGCCATCTCTCTCTGTCTCTCAGATAGTGGGCCATAAAAAGCCTATTTATTATTTTTTTTATTGGGTTTATAAATTTTCCCTGGAACAAAAAAAAAAAAGTGGGAGATAAATATTGGCCTCTGGGCTTGTGTGCCACTCCTGACTCCTGTGTGCGTCATCTCTCACTCAGTGGGCCATAGAAAGCCTTTTTTTGTTTTATTTGTTTTCTAAATTCTCCCTGAAAAAATCATTTTATTTTCTTTGGTTTCTAAATTCTTCCTGAAAAAATCATTTTATTCTATTATTTTTTTTTCCTAAAGTCTCCCTGAAAAAAAAAACAAAAAACAAATCAGTGGGAGATTAATATTGCCCTTTCTGCTTGTGTGCCAGTCTTGACTCCTGGGTGTGCCATCTCTCTCTCTCTCTCCAATTGTGGGCCATAGAAAGCCTATTATTTTTTTAGCTTGATTTGGGTTCCAAAATCTACCTGAAAAAATCACTACATCAATCAGTGGGAGATAAATATTGGCCTCTGGGCTTGTGTGCCACTCCTGACTCCTGTGTGCGTCATCTCTCACTCAGTGGGCCATAGAAAGCCTTTTTTTGTTTTATTTGTTTTCTAAATTCTCCCTGAAAAAAATCATTTTATTTTATTTGGTTTCTAAATTCTTCCTGAAAAAATCATTTTATTCTATTTTTTTTCCTAAAGTCTCCCTGAAAAAAAAAAAAAAAAAAATCAGTGGGAGATTAATATTGCCCTTTCTGCTTGTGTGCCAGTCTTGACTCCTGGGTGTGCCATCTCTCTCTCTCTCTCTCCCATTGTGGGCCATTGAAAGCCTATTACTTTTTTTAGCTTGATTTGGGTTTCAAAATCTACCTGAAAAAATCACTACATCAATCAGTGGGAGATAAATATTGGCCTCTGGGCTTGTGTGCCACTCCTGACTCCTGTGTGCGTCATCTCTCACTCAGTGGGCCATAGAAAGCCTTTTTTTGTTTTATTTGTTTTCTAAATTCTCCCTGAAAAAATCATTTTATTTTCTTTGGTTTCTAAATTCTTCCTGAAAAAATCATTTTATTCTATTTTTTTTTTCCTAAAGTCTCCCTGAAAAAAAAAAACAAAAAAACAAATCAGTGGGAGATTAATATTGCCCTTTCTGCTTGTGTGCCAGTCTTGACTCCTGGGTGTGCCATCTCTCTCTCTCTCTCCAATTGTGGGCCATAGAAAGCCTATTATTTTTTTAGCTTGATTTGGGTTCCAAAATCTACCTGAAAAAATCACTACATCAATCAGTGGGAGATAAATATTGGCCTCTGGGCTTGTGTGCCACTCCTGACTCCTGTGTGCGTCATCTCTCACTCAGTGGGCAATAGAAAGCCTTTTTTTGTTTTATTTGTTTTCTAAATTCTCCCTGAAAAAATCATTTTATTTTATTTGGTTTCTAAATTCTTCCTGAAAAAATCATTTTATTCTATTTTTTTTTCCTAAAGTCTCCCTGAAAAAAAAAAAAAAAAAAAACAAATCAGTGGGAGATTAATATTGCCCTTTCTGCTTGTGTGCCAGTCTTGACTCCTGGGTGTGCCATCTCTCTCTCTCTCTCCAATTGTGGGCCATAGAAAGCCTATTATTTTTTTTAGCTTGATTTGGGTTCCAAAATCTACCTGAAAAAATCACTGCATCAATCAGTGGGAGATAAATATTGGCCTCTGGGCTTGTGTGCCACTCCTGACTCCTGTGTGCGTCATCTCTCACTCAGTGGGCCATAGAAAGCCATTTTTTGTTTTATTTGTTTTCTAAATTCTCACTGAAAAAATCATTTTATTTTCTTTGGTTTCTAAATTCTTCCTGAAAAAATCATTTTATTCTATTTTTTTTTTTCCTAAAGTCTCCCTGAAAAAAAAAAAAAAAAAAAAAAATCAGTGGGAGATTAATATTGCCCTTTCTGCTTGTGTGCCAGTCTTGACTCCTGGGTGTGCCATCTCTCTCTCTCTCTCCAATTGTGGGCCATAGAAAGCCAATTATTTTTTTAGCTTGATTTGGGTTCCAAAATCTACCTGAAAAAATTACTACATCAATCAGTGGGAAATAAATATTGGCCTCTGGGCTTGTGTGCCACTCCTGACTCCTGTGTGCGTCATCTGTCACTCAGTGGGCCATAGAAAGCCTTTTTTTGTTTTATTTGTTTTCTAAATTCTCCCTGAAAAAATCATTTTATTTTATTTGGTTTCTAAATTCTTCCTGAAAAAATCATTTTATTCTATTATTTTTTTTTCCTAAAGTCTCCCTTAAAAAAAAAAAAAATCAAATCAGTGGGAGATTAATATTTACATTTGTGCTTCAGTGACAGTCCTTCGTGTGTGGCATCTCTCTCATTTGTTGCCACCAACAACAGAGTGTGTAACATTGTGCCTGATTTTCGTTGTGGTCTCACTCACCTGTAAAGGGGTAGCTAAATCATACTGAAGTTATAGCTCACCGTGTAATTTGTGTGACAGCAACAAATACCGTTAGTTTGTTTACGTTTTTAAAACAATGAGGAAGTATGGTGGAAGAGGTCGTGGCCGGGGGCATTCATTGTCAGCTGGTAATGAGGGTAGTGGTAGTGGTGGAGCATCAGCTGGTCGTGGGAAAAAAATATTGCACCTAGGTCTGGAGCTGTGGAGCCAGGTTCGTCGTCTGGCTACACAAGGCCTCGAACGCTCCCTTTTCTGGGAGTATGAAAACCGCTTTTAAAGCCGGAGCAGCAAGAGCAAGTTTTGGCTTATCTTGCTGACTCAGCCTCTAGCTCTTTTGCCTCCTCTCGTGAAACTGGTAAATGTCAAAGCAGCGCGTCGTTAGTGGATGTTCACGGTCAGGGACAAGTCGCTTCCTTGTCCTCTTCAGCAAAAACAACAACAGAGAAGAATGCAGCAGGCGACACAACGGGTTACTCCATGGAGCTCTTTACACATACCGTCCCTGGCTTAGAAAGTGAAGCAGTTAACAGTCCATGCCCATTACAAGTTGAATCTGACATGGAGTGCACTGATGCACAGCCACAGCCAGACTACTATGCTGGTCCTTTGACTCAGACCACAACATTGCCCTCGCAGGGTGCTGATCAAGAATCAGACCCTGATGAGACTATGTTGCCCCATCACGAACGCTATACCACCGACCGACACGGTGACACAGACGAAGTTGCACACGAGCTACAAGAAGAGGTAATAGATGACCCAGTTCTTGACCCCGATTGGCAGCCATTGGGGGAACAGGGTGCAGGCGGCAGCAGTTCTGAAGCGGAGGAGGAGGGGCCGCAGCAGGCATCAACATCGCAACAGGTTCCATCTGCCGGGCCCGTATCTTGCCCAAAACGCGTGGCAAAGCCAAAACCTGTTGGAGGACAGCGTGGCAATCCGGTTAAAGCTCAGTCTGCAATGCCTGAAAAGGTATCCGATGCTATAAAGAGTGCAGTCTGGCATTTTTTTAAACAACATCCAATTGATCAGCGCAAAGTCATCTGTCAAAAATGTTCAACTACCTTAAGCAGAGGACAGAATCTGAAAAGTCTCAATACAAGTTGCATGCATAGACATTTAACCACCATGCATTTGCAAGCCTGGACTAACTACCAAACGTCCCTTAAGGTTGTAGCACCCTCGGCCAATGAAGCTAGTCAGCAACGCAACATCCCTTCCGGCAGTGTAGGGCCACCATTTTCCGCACCACCTGCAGTATCTGTGCAGGTTTCTTTGCCAGGCCAAAGCAGTCAGGGTCAGGGAATCACCAGTTTCGTAGTAGGAAACACTGCATCTAGGGCACCGGTGGCAACATTACCATCTCCCACCGTCTCTCAGTCTGCCATGTCCACCGGCACCCCCGCTAGTTCCACGATCTCCAGCTCTCCAGTCCAGCTCACCCTACATGAGACTATGGTTAGAAAAAGGAAGTACTTAGCCTCGCATCCGCGTACACAGGGTTTGAACGCACACATAGCTAGACTAATCTCGTTAGAGATGATGCCCTACCGGTTAGTTGAAAGCGAAGCTTTCAAAGCCCTGATGGACTACGCTGTACCACGCTACGAGCTACCCAGTCGACACTTTTTTTCCAGAAAAGCCATCCCAGCCCTCCACCAGCATGTTAAAGAGCGCATCGTCCATGCACTCAGGCAATCTGTGAGCACAAAGGTGCACCTGACAACAGATGCATGGACCAGTAGGCATGGCCAGGGACGTTACGTGTCCATCACGGCACACTGGGTAAATGTGGTGGATGCAGGGTCCACAGGGGACAGCAAGTTTGGGACAGTTCTGCCTAGCCCACGGTCTAGGAAACAATTGGCTGTAGCCGTTCGCACCCCCTCCTCCTCCTCTTCGTCCTCCTGCAGAAGCGAGAGCTCGTCCACAGACCGCAGTCGCACAACCACTCCATCCGCAGCTGCCACTGTTGCACACCAGGTCTCCCATTATGGGGCAGCTACTGGCAAACGTCAGCAGGCTGTATTGACTATGAAGTGTTTGGGCGACAACAGACACACCGCGGAAGTTCTGTCCGAGTTCTTGCAGAAAGAAACGCAGTCGTGGCTGGGCACTGTAGATCTTGAGGCAGGCAAGGTAGTGAGTGATAACGGAAGGAATTTCATGGCTGCCATCTCCCTTTCCCAACTGAAACACATTCCTTGCCTGGCTCACACCTTAAACCTGGTAGTGCAGTGCTTCCTGAAAAGTTATCCGGGGTTATCCGACCTGCTCCTCAAAGTGCGTGGACTTTGCTCACATATCCGCCGTTCGCCCGTACACTCCAGCCGTATGCAGACCTATCAGCGTTCTTTGAACCTTCCCCAGCATCGCCTAATCATAGACGTTGCAACAAGGTGGAACTCAACACTGCACATGCTTCAGAGACTGTGTGAACAGAGGCGGGCTGTTATGTTTTTGTGGGAGGATACACATACACGGGCAGGCAGTAGGATGGCAGACATGGAGTTGTCAGGTGTGCAGTGGTCGAAGATTCAAGACATGTGTCAAGTCCTTCAGTGTTTTGAGGAATGCACACGGCTGGTTAGTGCAGACAACGCCATAATAAGCATGAGCATCCCCCTAATGCGTCTGCTGATGCAAAGTTTGACGCACACAAAGGATCAGGCGTCTGCAGCTGAGGAAGAGGAAAGCCTTGATGACAGTCAGCCATTGTCTGGCCAGGGCAGTGTACAGGACGAGGTAGCGGGCGAAGAGGAGGAGGAGGACGAGGAGGATGATGGGGATGATTATATTTTTAATGAGGAAGCTTTTCCGGGGCCACTGGAAATTGGTGGCGCGGCAAGGCCGGGTTCTGGTTTTTTGAGGGACACAAGTGACGTGGATTTGCCTGAAACTGCCCCTCAACCAAGCACAACCGCAGATTTGAGAACTGGAACTTTGGCCCACATGGCGGATTATGCCTTACGTATCCTCAAAAGGGACACACGCATAACTAAAATGATGAATGATGACGATTACTGGTTGGCCTGCCTCCTTGATCCTCGCTATAAAGGCAAATTGCAAAATATAATGCCACATGAGAACTTGGAACTAATATTAGCAACCAAACAATCAACTCTTGTTGACCGTTTGCTTCTGGCATTCCCTGCACACAGCGCCCGTGATCGTTCTCACACGAGCTGCAGGGGCCAGCAGACCAGAGGAGTTAGAGGGGCAGAAATCAGAAGTGGCGTTGGCCAGAGGGGTTTTCTGACCAGGTTGTGGAGTGATTTTGCTATGACCGCAGACAGGACAGGTACTGCAGCATCAATTCAAAGTGACAGGAGACAACATTTGTCCAGTATGGTTACAAACTATTTTTCATCCCTTATCGATGTTCTCCCTCAACCGTCATTCCCATTTGATTACTGGGCATCAAAATTAGACACCTGGCCAGAATTGGCAGAATATGCATTGCAGGAGCTTGCTTGCCCGGCAGCTAGTGTCCTATCAGAAAGAGTATTCAGTGCTGCAGGTTCAATACTAACAGAAAAAAGGACTCGTCTGGCTACCCAAAATGTAGATGATCTAACCTTCATTAAAATGAACCACAACTGGATTTCGAAATCTTTTGCCCCACCTTGCCCGGCTGACACCTAGCTTTCCTATGAAAAGGTCTTGCCTGTGGACTATTCTGAATGCCTTTTCCAATCTCGTAATTTTCTGCACCTGATTGTCCAGCATACGACATGTTTACACCTCACTAAATGGCCAAACTCCCCACACGGGGCCGTGGTATCGACACTTGGCGACAGCACCCGTGAGAGTGCAGTTTGTCTGAAGAGGTGGGTGAGCCCGCTTTTGGTCGACGGCACTGCCACTGGGTCCCTCCTAGTACAATAAAGTGTCTCTGGCGGTGGTGGTGCGCACCCAACGTCAGACACACCGTTGTAATATGAGGGGCCCTGGGCCTGTACCGCCGGCCACAAGACAGTTTCCCCCCACCCCAGCTCAAACAGTGCTCTACCACTTGCAAAATTATCTCACAGCTCCACCAATGTTTAGTCTATGCGCTGACATCCTTCAATGCCTGCCACTGACAATACCATTGTATTGACATTTTTGTTATGTTAGGCCTTCGATGCCTGTCTGTGGTCACTCCTTCCACTAGGCCTCCACTGACCACACCACTGCTGCCCGTGGACCCCTGGAACCAATTTAAAATTGCCTACAGCCATGTGTTATTATTTTAGGCCTTCGATGCCTGTCTGTGGTCACTCCTTACAATATGCCTCCACTGACCACACCACTGCTGCCCGTGTACCCCTGGAACCAATTTAAAATTGCCTACAGCCTGCCCAATTTTTTTATTTTAGGCCTTCGATGCCTGTCTGCGGTCACTCCTTCCACTAGGCCTCCACTGACCACACCACTGCTGCCCGTGTACCCCTGGAACCAATTTAAAATTGCCTACAGCCATGTGTTATTATTTTAGGCCTTCGATGCCTGTCTGTGGTCACTCCTTACAATATGCCTCCACTGACCACACCACTGCTGCCCGTGTACCCCTGGAACCAATTTAAAATTGCCTACAGCCAGCCCAATTTTTTTATTTTAGGCCTTCGATGCCTGTCTGCGGTCACTCCTTCCACTAGGCCTCCACTGACCACACCACTGCTGCCCGTGTACCCCTGTAACCAATTTAAAATTGCCTACAGCCATGTGTTATTATTTTAGGCCTTCAATGCCTGTCTGCGGTGACTCCTTCCACTAGGCCTCCACTGACCACACCACTGCTGCCCGTGTACCCCTGGAACCAATTTAAAATTGCCTACAGTCATGTGTTATTATTTTAGGCCTTCGATGCCTGTCTGCGGTCACTCCTTCCACTAGGCCTCCACTGACCACACCACTGCTGCCCGTGTACCCCTGGAACCAATTTAAAATTGCCTACAGCCATGTTTTATTATTTTAGGCCTTCGATGCCTGTCTGCGGTCACTCCTTCCACTAGGCCTCCACTGACCACACCACTGCTGCCCGTGTACCCCTGGAACCAATTTAAAATTGCCTACAGCCATGTGTTATTATTTTAGGCCTTCGATGCCTGTCTGCGGTCACTCCTTCCACTAGGCCTCCACTGACCACACCACTGCTGCCCGTGTACCCCTGGAACCAATTTAAAATTGCCTACAGCCATGTGTTATTATTTTAGGCCTTCGATGCCTGTCTGCGGTCACTCCTTCCACTAGGCCTCCACTGACCACACCACTGCTGCCCGTGTACCCCTGGAACCAACATCAGAAAATATAAAAATAAATATTTTGCTTATAAAAAAGAAAATACTGGAGAGATATCAAATGCAGACATTTTAACATTAAAAACAAACACATACAACAAAAATCTGGTACAGTACTAAAAATGGCCACCAGCTACAATAACTTTCTCCTGCAAGTAGTTAACTGAAAGTTTTTTCAATTTAAAACACAGATATGGCATCCACCGAGTGTTGTCCTGTCGCGTCTTCTTTATATTATTGCCAAGAAGATGCAAAACAATGAAAATAATAAAATCATTATTTACCAAAAAAATAGAGTAAGTCAAAACCACATTGCAAATAAACATTCATTACAAATAAAGAAGCAGGGCGCGTCCGAGGGTGAGTATATACCTAATAAGAATATAATCACCCTCGGACGCGCCCTGCTTCTTTCCGACAGCCTTCCTTCCTAAGAATCAGCCCTTCCGTGGTGTAGAGAGAGGGTTTGTTACACTCCAAGGTGTTCCCCAGGTTGCCTTTCCTGAGCTTTGATCTTCCGGCTCTCGTTTAGTAGTTGTTGGAAACTACGCTGCATTGGGCCTACAAATTGGGTATGGGGTGTAGAGAGATGGTGTGTTCCACTCCAAGGTGTTCCCCAGGTTGCCTTTCCTGAGCTTCGATCTTCCGGCTCTCGTTTAGTAGTTGTTGGAAACTACGCTGCATTTGGCCTACAAATTGGGTATGGGGTGTAGAGAGATGGTGTGTTCCACTGTAGAGAGATGGTGTGTTCCACTCCAAGGTGTTCCCCAGGTTTCCTCGCCAATGCTTCGATCATCATGCTCTCGTTTAGTAGTTGTTGGAAACTACGCTGCATTAGGCCTACAAATTGGGTATGGGGTGTAGAGAGATGGTGTGTTACACTCCAAGGTGTTCCCCAGGTTTCCTCTCCATTGCTTCGATCTTCCGGCTCTCGTTTAGTAGTTGTTGGAAACTACGCTGCATTAGGCCTACAAATTGGGTATGGGGTGTAGAGAGATGGTGTGTTACACTCCAAGGTGTTCCCCAGGTTTCCTCTCCATTGCTTCAATCTTCCGGCTCTCGTTTAGTAGTTGTTGGAAACTACGCTGCATTAGGCCTACAAATTGGGTATGGGGTGTAGAGAGATGGTGTGTTACACTCCAAGGTGTTCCCCAGGTTTCCTCTCCATTGCTTCGATCTTCCGGCTCTCGTTTAGTAGTTGTTGGAAACTACGCTGCATTGGGCCTACAAATTGGGTATGGGGTGTAGAGAGATGGTGTGTTCCACTCCAAGGTGTTCTCCAGGTTGCCTTTCCTGAGCTTCGATCTTCCGGCTCTCGTTTAGTAGTTGTTGGAAACTACGCTGCATTAGGCCTACAAATTGGGTATGGGGTGTAGAGAGATGGTGTGTTCCACTGTAGAGAGATGGTGTGTTCCATTCCAAGGTGTTCCCCAGGTTTCCTCGCCAATGCTTCGATCATCATGCTCTCGTTTAGTAGTTGTTGGAAACTACGCTGCATTAGACCTACAAATTGGGTATGGGGTGTAGAGAGATGGTGTGTTCCACTCCAAGGTGTTCTCCAGGTTGCCTTTCCTGAACTTCTATCTTCAGGCTCTCATTAAATTGTGGTTAAACGGAACAACTGCATTTGGCGTACTAGTTGGTTTGGGGCCTACTATCGGTGTCTGCCGCTCCTTGCTGTTCTCCTGGTTTCCTGTCCTGAAATTCCGTTTTCAGGCGCTCGTTAAGTAGTTGTTAATGTTAGACTGCATTTGGCCTACTAGTTGGATTGGGGCCTACTATCGGTGTCTGCCACTCCTTGCTGTTCTCCTCCACTGAACAAAGCTGTGCCGCCTGTTTACTACTGTTGCCAATTTTGAACTGCATTTCGACTACTTACTGATTTGGGCTTACTCTCTGTGTCAGCCTCTCATTCCAGTTGTCCTCCACTGCAATGCCCCCTGATTAGTCCTGTGTTACCAATTTTGAACTGCATTTAGCCCACTTTATTCTTTGGGCCTATATCTGTGTTTCCTCCTCATCCTGCCCATTGCCCAGCCAGTGATAGATGAGTCTGCTGGTACATTGACCCATAACGCAACATTTCCCGTGCACGCTACACTGCAAGATTGTGACCCTGCTGAAAGTCAGGTCCCCCTTCCCGCATACCATACCACCTTACACGGGGACAAACAGGAAGGTGCAGATGAAAGTGCAGGTTCCTTCATCAGGTGGGGGGAGGAATACTAGTTGGCGACGTCACTGGCACAGGGCCTCTCATGGTACGCAAAAGTGTTGCTGCCGGTGGGAGGCGCCCCCGCCGTGCAAACACACCGCTGTACTTTGAGGGGCCCTGTGCCAGTGCCAATGCCAACGAGTGGGCCCCCCCTGCTTGCTCAGGTTCACAGCACTTGCAAAGTTGAAATACTTACCTCTCCCTGCTCCACTGCCGTGACGTGGTCCAGATTTCCTGGGCCCACTAATTACTTGAACCAGCCCTACCCACCACAACTTTAGCCAAATGACCCCCAATTTCAAATGCCTTCCAATTATTATAAGGTAAATTACGCTTGACAAGCTTCATTAAGAAGAATGGATGGTTTTGACATTAAAATGGGCACTCTAGGTGTTTTCCTGGCCCCCACTCACTGCCGACTATGCTGCCCCATTGACTTGCATTGGGTTTCGTGTTTCGGTCGATCCCGAGTTTACGTCATAATCGGCCGATTTCACTCGACCCGACTTTTGAGATAGTCGGGTTTCGCGAAACCCGGCTCGACTCTAAAAAGGTCAAGGTCGCTCAACTCTAATGATAATACCCTAACTGAACAACAACATTATTCTGTGGCTAGATAACACCACCATACCATGACTAAATAACACTATCATAACCTAATTGTATAACACCATCATAATTTGACTGGATAACTACAGCATACCATGACTAGATAACAATACCATGACTTAGTCTAACCACTTAACAACCGCCGATATGCCTTTTAACAGCGGCAGTTAAGGGTTATTATTACTCAACGCCACATTTTAACGGCGCTGAGAAATAAGAGTATAGCAACCCCCAGGGTAGGAAAATCTCCAGGGCCCCAGTGTTGCGATTGCAATATTCACAGAATAACGGCGACCGCAAACAAACAACAGTCCGATTTCCCATTTATTTTACTTTCCTCTCGTATGCTCAAGCAGATCAGAGGACAGAAAAAGGGGTCCCCCGAGCCCACGCGGTATCTTCTGTATCCCACAGTCCATTTAAGGTTCGGGTTAGGTTTAGAGCTAAGGTTATGGTAGGGCTAGGGTTGGGTTAGGGTTAGGGTTGGGGATAGGGTTAGGGTTAGAGTTGTATTGGGGTTAAGATTGTGGTGTTGAGGTTAGGGTGGTCTTGGGGTTAGGGTTGTGGTTAGGGTTATGGTTAGAGTTTGGATTAAAGGTGGTTAGGGGTGTGCTGAGGTTAGGGCTGTGTTAGTGTTGGAATTAGAATTGGGGAGTTTCCACTGGTTAGGTACATCAGCGAGTCTCCAAACGCGACATGGTGAACGCCATTGATACCAGCCAATTTTGCATTAAAAAATTCAAACGTTGCTCCCTCCCTTCTGAGCCCGACCATGCGCCCAAACAGTGGCTTTCCCCCATATACGGGGTATCGGCGTATTCAGGAGAAATTGCACAACAAATATTGTGGTCCATTTTCTCCTGATACCCTTGTGAAAATAAAAATGTTTGGTTCCAAATAATTTTTTTGTGAAAAAAGTAAAATGTTCATTTTTTCATTCAACATTGGTTTAGCTCTCGTAAAGCACCTGAAGGGGTAATACATTTCTAGATTGCAGTTTTGCACACCTTGAGGGCTGTAGTTTTAGAATGGTGTAACTTTTTGTCATTTTCTGTTACATTGATCCCCCAAACTCACTTCAAATGTTAGGTGGTTCCTAAAAAATGGTTTTGTAAATTTTGGTGGAAAAATGAGAAATTGCTGGTCATATTTAACACTTAATAATGTCCTAACAAAACAATGATGCTACCAAAATTGTGCTGACATGTTGGAATTATTATTTATTAACAATTTTGTGTGATCTGACTCTCTGATTCAAGGACATAAAAATTAAAATTTTGAAAATTGCAACATTTTCAAAATTGTTGACAAATTTCTGCCTTTTTCATAAATAAACGCAAGTCATATCAAATAAATTTTACCACTAACATGAATTACAATATGTCAAGTAATTAAACCATTCTCAGAATCAGTGGGATCCGTCGAAGCTTTTCAGAGCTATAACCTCATAAAATGACACTGGTCAGAATTGTAATAATTGGCTTGGTCATTAAGTTCAAAATTTGCTCTGTCTCTAAGTGGTTAAGTAAAACCACCAAACTGTGACTTTATAGCACCATGGTACCATATCTGAATAACAGCACGATACTATCTGTGGATAACACCATCATAATGCTCTATTAATTGGCCTCCCCCTCACTCGACTTTCCCCTCTCCAGTCCATCCTTAATGCAGCAGCCAGGGTCGTCCATCTGGCTAATCGTTACTCGGACGTGTCCGCTCTTCGCCAGTCGTTACACTGGCTACCCATTCATTACAGGATACAATTCAAAGTACTTGTTCTCACCCACAAAGCTCTCCACAGTGCGGCACCCCCACATCTCCTCCCTCATTTCTATCTATCGGCCTAACAGACCACTGCGCTCTGCAAATGACTTTCGACTAACCTCTGCACTAATCCGTACCTCCCACTCCCGACTCCAAGACTTCTCCCGCGCTGCGCCAATCATCTGGAATGCTCTACCCCAAGATATTAGGACCATCCACAATTTGCATAGTTTTAGGCGCTCGCTCAAAACACATTTGTTCAGAGCGGCCTATCACATTCACTAATCAAAGTCATTTTATGTTTGTGTGTGTGTGTAGCCCATTCACTATCTTCATCTATCCCCCACCCCCTGAAGATGGCTGGACCCTCATTGTAAATACATCATTGTAAATACACACCTGTACTTTGTATCTCCCCCACCTCATTGTAGATTGTAAGCTCTCACGAGCAGGGTCGTCTTATTTTGCTTTAATTATTGTATTGTTAACGTTGTTACTTATGACTTTTGTGTTTGAAACTGTTAAACTGTAAAGCGCTGCGGAATATGTTGGCGCTATATAAATAAAGATTATTATTATTATTATCATACTGGAACTGAACAACGCCATCATTACCTGATTGAGGAACACAGATCACCATACTTGGATAACACCACTATGTTATTACTGAATAAAAACATCATACCATGATTTGATAAAACCAACATACATTGACTAAGTCATATTACCTTACTGTGATTAAATAGCATCACTATGCTTTGACTGGATAATATCACAGTACCATAACAGAACAAAAACACCATGCTGTCAGTGGTGTAACGATTACGGTTGCAGATGTTGCAACCACGACTGAGCCATTGTGAGAGGGGGCCGAAGATGCCAGCCTCACCTGCATGTGCATCCCTGGATGCACATTCATTTGAAGAGTGTTGCATTCCATAGACCCGCTGACTCGGTGCAGTGTACACTGCAATACATGTTGCTGGTCATCAGAGGCCGGCAGTAGACATTTGCTTACCTGTGACAGGTGGCACATGGCAGTGACGTCAAGTGATGCCCATGCCGGCACATCAAATTCAGCTGCCAGCTTTAGCATCAGTTATAGAGGAGGACACCACATGGTGTTGGAGGGTGAGAAGGTAAGAATAATCATTTGGGTTTTTTTAAATGTGAAGAAAACATAAGCGACTCAGGATGGACGTTTTTATACCCCGAAGGTGCTGAGGATGTTTGGCATTTTACCAGGATGAGGGACCTTATATTAGGAAAAGGCAAAGAATGAGGACATTATTCCAGAATGGCACCAAGGATGGAACACATTGTTATAGGATGGGGCCCAGGATGGAGACATTATTATTATTAAATGGTGCCAGGAAAAGACAATATTACCGGAAGTTGCCCAGGATAGAGGACATTTTTACAGAAAAAGGCACAGGATGGGCCAAATTATACTAGGAGGTGGCCAAGAATGGATACATTGTTATAGCATGGTGCCCAAGATTTGGGACATTATTAATGAATGGCCAAGGACGGGGGGCATTATTACTGTAAGGGGCCAGGATGGCAACATTATTAGTGGAAGGGGCTCGGGATGGAAGACATTATTCCCAGAAGGGCCTAGGATGGGGGACATTATTATAGGGAGGAACCAGGATGTTTTCCTCAATCATGATATTACAGGAAGCAGCCAGGATGGGAAACATTGCTATATTGGATCTAGAATGGTACAAGGGCCCATACATAAGACCAACATACAGGTCCAAATTTTGCATCAATGCCCATTAGACTCTAGTTATGCCACTGCATAATGTGACTGAATAATATCTCCATACTATGACTGCATTATACCAGCATTCCCTGACAGGATATGACCACCATATTTTAAGAGAGATATATTTTTTATTTTTTAAATATATATTTATAGTATTCTTGACCTGTTCATTTGGGACATAGGTTGAAGTTTCATCTTTTTCACTGTCAGTGATGCTCAGTCTCACATGTAATTTAAATTCAATGCAGATTTATATTGTGAATTTTCTTCTATAAGTAATTATTTGCATTCTGCAAATGAGACTGGTCTATTCATTAAAATATGCGCTCATGCATTTTCTTACTTTTGCTGCACAGCAAACTGTCAGCTCTATTTTCACTCAAATTATGTTTGTATATTTTAATTAACCTTTGCGGTTTTTTTCTCCTCTGTACTGTGCGTTGGCAAGTACAATGAGCCACTAGGAATAATAGGAAAAATAGAAACATTCAGCTTTTCTCATATTGTGGTACTCCCAACGGCTTTGTGTTTTTATGACACTTACTTCATTCACCAGACAATACTTTTGACTTTTTTAATGAGCTTGAAGAAGACATTGAAAGTGATTTTTTTCATAATGTACAAATTTCCACTCAGAATTCAATACTTTTTATCCAATATATTCTTCACAGGTTCTGTTCTTGCAAGTACGGTAGTTTTAACTTCAGGTCATCTATAAGTAGCTGAGAGTCCATAATTAGTCCTGTTGAAATGTCATAAAATAAGCCTGTTCTCCAGCGTCTTCAGATGCATCATCAACTTTATAAAGATAGACCATTTGCAATCAGCGTTTCCCATTACATCCGTCACCTGTAAAAGATGGATTTGATTTGAAACAAGTCCGGTCATACACACTATTTCTAATTTTCAGCTGTATATTATAGAAACAGACTATTTCTCTCTGTTGTGCTTAATGAATTTCTTTCCATTATGGAACGTCTAATATTAGATCTCACCGCAAGACCATTCAGCTCTAATTATTGACAAAGATATTGGCCTTTAGAGGGTGAGTTAATGGCCATTTTTCTTTTTGGCTTTGATCTATGAAAATCCTACTGGGAAAATGAACAAGGGTCTGTTTGTCAGAAAAAAAAATATTCTGCCACTACATTCTGCTATGTTTGAAATGAATATTGCCCAATTGATGCATCAAATACTTGATGATATTTCTTAGAGTCTACTTTGTTTTCACCACTTAAATTATGTGATGAAGATAGAGAAACCATTAATCTAGGCAAGGCTTCTGATTAAGTCTGCAAAATACAGAATGGCTTTCAGAAAGCAGACGATACACTATATAGATAAATGTCGAGACATCTCCACAGCACACCAAACATGCCTTTATGACATCCCATTCTAAATCCATAGACATGAATATCGAGGTAGCACATTCATTTGCAGTTATAACATTTTAAACTATTTTGCTAAGTCTTCAGACAAAATTTGTAGGCGTTTGTGGGAAATATTTGTCCATTCATCCAGAAGAGCATTTGTGAGGTCAAACACTGATGTTAAATGAAAGAGTTTTTGTTGCTAATCTCCTTCTATGTCATGCCATGGATGTCAGATAGGAGTTTAGTCAAGGTTCTGTCCAGGCCTATCAAGTTCTCCCATACCAAATTGACCTATCCATACCATCTTTGACCTTTTCTTTGTGCACTGTGGCACAGTGATTCACCACTGTTCCCAAAAGGTTGGAAGTATACAATGAGCCAACATATTTCAGTATACTGAAGCATTAATATTTTCTTCAACTTTATGTAAGGAGTCTAGTCCAAACCATGATAAGCAACCCAATAGCATAATCCCTATTCTATAAACTTCACAGTTGGCACAATATAGCCAGGCAGGGAACGTTCTCCAGGAATTCACCAAACTCATTCATTAGACTGTCTTATAGAAAAGTGTGATTCTTTCCTTTACTGAATACTGTACTGATCCCGTCAAGGCACAGTTGCAGAATACCCTGTGGTTAGGGGCTCCTTTCCTATCCCTAAAGCTAGAGACACCCTAGCTATCCCTGCTCTCCAAATTAGTTCTAATGGTGAAGATGTTGGGGCCACATGCCTTATTGAGCTCCTAAATCAATCCTTATCTGTCCCCTCCCCCAACCTGGGAAGTGGGGTGTTGTAGTGTATAAGAATGTACAAACCAGACTAACAAGGGAAAACATAAAAGGATAATTGAAAATACCAATCATACAAATATGCTCTCGCAAACAATAGAGTGGAACAGTGGGAAGTAAAGGAAAAAAAAATCAAAGAGTAGAGGATGATTATATGCAAGCAGACAAATTATCAACAGCAGTCTTCTGAACAACACTCCAGATGTCTCCTTAAACAACCAACAACTTTAACTCCAGTACCATACAGTTTGAAACTAACACTGGAAATCCCTTATTTCCAGATGTGAGTATATATAGCAGAGGGGAGTGGCCAACACTAAACAGCTGAGACCATCTAAGCAGGAAAGCTTCAGGAGCTTTCAACTGAACAGAATAACCCCTGAACTACTAGCAGAAACTTGCACTGTAAAATATAATGAAGAAGTGCTTCTAATCAGTGTGGGAATATGTGAAATCAGACACTGTGGTCTTCTGACCCCTCTCTTTCACGTTAAATCCATGACAGTTCCAGAGTCTAGTGGCATTGTGCATTACACTACTTCACCCCATGCTTGGCATTTTGTTTGATGTAAGGCTCACATGCAAATATTCAGTCATGACAAACCATACTATGAAGCTCTAGTTGCTCAGTTTTTGTTCTGTTGTTAATAATAGTTGTGGGTGGGTCTCTTTAGTTATGGAGTCAGGAGAGCATTGATGAATTTTATTCACTATATGCCATAGAACTCAATGACCTTGCTCTGTAACTTTATGTGGTTTTCTACTTTATGAATCAGTTGTTTTGATATCTACATACTTCCATTTTACAATACCACTCACAATTGATATTGTAATATTTAGGAGAGAAGAATGTTATGAACTTACTTTTTGCAATGGTGGTTTTGTCACACTGCAGCTATGCAGGTGACTGCAACTTCCATTAGATGGCAATAGAGTGGAAGGATAGTAACACGGCTGCAAGGGCAGACCTGCAGTTCTGAAGTGAAGCTATTCTGTCTCCGGGGCCTGTGGATGCAAATAAGGCTCTGTGAGATGCTGGATCTTTTCAGCTTACTTACAATTGGCGACGGTCGCAGATAGCTTAACTCAGCTGCAGGCACACATGTTATGAAGAATCCAGAAGACACTTTGATTTCTTTAAGAATTCTTGTTGAATGCAAACAGCAGCAGGTAAAAAAGACTTTCTTCAGACAAGCTGAAAGCACTTGTGCCGCTAATGAAGCCAAGATGGAGACTGAGACACAGGGAGAAGAAGAAGGAAGTGACATGACACTCAGCAGAGGGAGACAGGGAGACAGAAGGGACAAACTTCATGGAAAGGGATGATTTCAGTTACGCAAAACACAGGAACACATAGCAACAATAAACAATATGAGAGACTGCAATACAGCATGTAAAATGTATATAACACATATCCTAAATCAAATGATAATGCCTCAAAAACCATCAAGATAAATACACAATTCCCATGAGTTCACAGGGAAAAATGAAGGCATACGAAGTAAATAAAATAAAATATTTTATTGAAGAAAAAATAAAGTTAAAAAAGACCATGACACCTATACAAGACCAGATAAATCTCAATAAAAACAAAGGCGGATACAAATAATAATAATAATAATAATAATCTTTATTTATATAGCGCCAACATATTCCGCAGCGCTTTACAGTTTAACAGTTTCAAACACAAAAGTCATAAGTAACAACGTTAACAATACAATAATTAAAGCAAAATAAGACGACCCTGCTCGTGAGAGCTTACAATCTACAATGAGGTGGGGGAGATATAAAGTACAGGTGTGTATTTACAATGATGTATTTACAATCATGGTCCAGCCATCTTCAGGGGTTGGGGAATAGATGGGGATAGTGAATGGGCTACACACACACAAGCATAACATAACTTTGATTAGTGAACGTGATAGGCCACTCTGAACAAATGTGTTTTGAGCGAGCGCCTAAAACTATGCAAATTATGGATGGTCCTAATATCTTGGGGTAGAGCATTCCAGAGGATTGGCGCAGCACGGGAGAAGTCTTGGAGTCGGGAGTGGGAGGTACGGATTAGTGCAGAGGTTAATCGAAAGTCATTTGCAGAGCGCAGTGGTCTGTTAGGCTGATAGACAGAAATGAGGGAGGAGATGTAAGAGGGTGCCGCACTGTGGAGAGCTTTGTGGGTGAGAACAAGTACTTTGAATTGTATCCTGTATTGAATGGGTAGCCAGTGTAATGACTGGCGAAGAGCGGACGCGTCCGAGTAACGATTAGCCAGATGGACGACCCTGGCTGCTGCATTAAGGATGGACTGGAGAGGGGAAAGTCGAGTGAGGGGGAGGCCAATTAATAGAGCGTTACAGTAGTCCAGGCGGGAGTGGATCAGGGCGACAGTGAGGGTTTTAGCTGTCTCCATGGTGAGAAAAGGGCAGATTCTAGAGATGTTCTTTAGGTGTAAGCGGCACGAGCGGGCAAGAGATTGTATATGGGATGTGAAGGAGAGATCGGAGTCAAACATAACACCCAGACAGCGCGCCTGCTGCCGGGGTGTTATTATGGTGCCACCCACAGAGAGAGAAATGTCAGATTTAGGGAGGTTAGTAGATGGTGGGAGCAGAAGAAGTTCAGTTTTGGAGAGGTTGAGTTTCAGATAGAGAGCGGACATGATGTTGGAGACTGCGGACAGACAGTCAGTGGCGTTCTGTAGTGCAGCGGGGGTAAGGTCAGGGGATGACGTATATAGTTGTGTGTCGTCGGCATAAAGATGGTACTGAAAGCCAAATCTGCTTATGGTCTGTCCAATTGGGGCCGTGTAGAGAGAGAACAGAAGGGGGCCAAGGACTGAGCCCTGAGGTACCCCAACAGTGAGAGGAAGAGGAGATGAAGTGGAGCCAGAGAACAGAACACTGAAGGAGCGGTCAGAAAGACAGGAGGAGAACCAGGAGAGAGCAGTGTCCTTAATGCCTAGTGACTGGAGCCTAGAGAGAAGGAGAGGGTGGTCAACAGTGTCAAAAGCTGCAGAAAGGTCGAGAAGAATGAGCAGAGAGTGGTCACCATTACGTTTTGCTGTCAGAAGGCCATTGGTCGCTTTGATGAGTGCAGTTTCTGTCGAACGTAGGGGGCGGAAACCGGACTGTGAAGGGTCTAGGAGGGAATGAGTGGAGAGGTAACGGGTAAGGCGGGAGTATATCAGGCGCTCCAAGAGTTTAGAGATGAAGGGGAGATTGGAGACCGGTCTGTAGTTGTTTGTGCAGGATGGGTCTAGGGTGGGTTTCTTTAGTAATGGAGTAATGATAGAGTGTTTGAAGGAGGAGGGGAAAATGCCAGAGGAGAGGGAGAGATTAAAGATTGTGGTTAGGTGACTTGTGACAACTGGAGAGAGAGACTGGAGGAGATGTGAGGGAATGGGGTCGGTAGTGCATGTAGTCGGACGAGAAGAGGAGAGGAGCTTGGAGACTTATTCTTCTGTGATGGGATCGAATGTGGAGAGTGAGCCAGGGGCAATGAGAGGAGGGATGGGAGTCACTGAACTTAGTTGTTGGGTGCGGATTTCCTGACGGATATTGTCTATTTTCTCTATAAAGTGGGAGGCCAGGTCACCAGCACAAATATCTGTGATAGGGGCTTGTGCTTTTGGCCTGAGGAGGGAGTGAAAGGTGTCAAAAAGTTTCTTGGGGTTGTTGGATAGTGAGGAGATCAGAATGGTAAAGTAGGTCTGTTTAGCGAAGTGAAGGGCAAAGTTATAGGTCCTTAACATAAATTTGAAGTGTATGAAAAGTGTATGAAAAGTGTATACAAAGCAGTGATGAATGTACAAAATTGACCTACTATACAAATACTGCCAAAATGCAATGCAAAAGTTTGCCAAAACAGGCTAACATAAATATAAATACACAATGTATAAGGACAGATGTGCATAGAAACCATATATTAATAGTAAAGTGCAAAATAGTGCTAAAGACATATAGCTATATGAAGGCCAAATAGTCACAATACTTGTAAACTATATATGGAGACTACTGAAGCACAAAACCATAGTGTATTACTATATTTGTATCCAAGAACTATCAGCACCTATGTATAGTATAAATGAAGTAAAGGGCCCAGTCCTATGTATATATTACTAACTACACATCCGTGCAAAAACGCATATCTGTACCATACTGATAAGGCATAAAGCAAGTGGTCAAATGAATAACTTACATGAATGCTTTCAGACTATGTATCACGCTTGTGCCGCTTGTGGACATATGTGCGGCACAAGCGTGATACATAGTCTGAAAGCACGGTATTGTGCTTCAGTAGTCTCCATATATAGTTTACAAGTATTGTGACTATTTGGCCTTCATATAGCTATATGTCTTTAGCACTATTTTGCACTTTACTATTTTGCATTGCATTTTGGCAGTATTTGTATAGTAGGTCAATTTTGTACAATCATCACTGCTTTGTATCCGCCTTTGTTTTTATTGAGATTTATCTGGTCTTGTATAGGTGTCATGGTCTTTTTTAACTTTATTTTTTCTTCAATAAAATATTAAATTTTTTTTACTTCGTATGCCTTCATTATTCCCTGTGAACTCATGGGAATTGTGTATTTATCAGCATGTAAAATGTACAGGACAGTCTGTAAAATGTCTCATTCATGGGAAATAACATTCCCCATCAAAAATCTTTAGATTTCTTAATTCTTATGATGTCCTCTGGAAATGTCACTGTTGACCTGAAAAACAAAAGGAAAACAAGCATGCAAGTAACAACAACAATAATAATAATAATCTTTGTTTATATAGCGCCAACATATTCCGCAACGCTTTACAGTTTAACAGTTTCAGACACAACAGTCATAACTTAAGTAACAACGTTAACAATACAATAATTAAAGCGAAATAAAACGACCCTGCTCATGAGAGCTTACAATCTACAATGAGGTGGGGGAGATATAAAGTACAGGTGTGTATTTACAATGATGTATTTACAATCATGGTCCAGCCATCTTCAGGGGTTGGGGAATAGATGGGGATAGTGAATGGGCTACACACACAAACATAACATGACTTTGATTACTGAATGTGATAGGCCGCTCTGAACAAATGTGTTTTGAGCGAGCGCCTAAAACTATGCAAATTGTGGAAGATCCTAATATCTTGGGGTAGAGCATTCCAGAGGATTGGCGCAGCACGGAAGAAGTCTTGGAGTCGGCAGTAGGAGGTACAGATGAGTGCAGAGGTTAGTCGAAAGTCATTTGCAGAGCGCAGTGGTTGGCTAAGCTGATAGACCGAAATGAGGGAGGAGATGTATGGGGGTGCCGCACTGTGGAGAGCTTTGTGGGTGAGAACTAGTACTTTGAATTGTATCGTGTAATGAATGGGCAGCCAGTGTAATGACTGGCGAAGAGCGGATGCATCTGAGTAATGACTAGCCAGATGGACGACCCTGGCTGCTGCATTAAGGATAGACTGGAGAGGGGAAAGTCGAGTAAGGGGGAGGCCAATTAGTAGAGCATTACAGTAGTCCAGGCAGGAGTGGATCAGGGCGACAGTGAGGGTTTTTGTTGTTTCCACGGTGAGAAAATGGCGGATTCTAGAGATGTTCTTTAGGTATAAGTGGCACGAGCGGGCAAGAGATTGTATATGGGAGGTGAAGGAGAGATCGGAGTCAAACATAACACCCAGACAGCGCACCTGCTGCTGGGGTGTTATTATGGTGCCACCCACGGAGAGAGAAATGTCAGATTTAGGGAGGTTAGTAGATGGCGGGAGCAGAAGAAGTTCAGTTTTGGAGAGGTTGAGTTTCAGATAGAGAGCAGACATGATGTTGTAGACTGCAGACAGACAGTCAGTGGCGTTCTGTAGTACAGCCGGGGTAAGGTCAGTGGAGGATGTGTATAGTTGTGTGTCATCGGCATAAAGATGGTACTGAAAGCCAAATCTGCTGATGGTCTGTCCAATTGGGGCCGTGTAGAGAGAGAATAGAAGGGGGCCAAGGACTGAGCCCTGAGGTACCCCGACAGTGAGAGGAAGAGGAGATGAAGTGGAGCCAGAGAACAGAACACTGAAGGAGCAGTCAGAAATATAGGAGGAGAACCAGGAGAGAGCAGTGTCCTTAATGCCAAGTGACTGGAGCCTAGAGAGTAGGAGAGGGTGGTCAACAGTGTCGAAACTGCAGAAAGGTCGAGAAGAATGAGCAGAGAGTGGTCACAGTTAAGTTTTGCTGTCAGGAGGTCATTGGTCACTTTGATGAGTGCAGTTTCTGTCGAATGTAGGGGGCGGAAACCGGACTGTGAAGGGTCTAGGAGGGAGTGAGTGGAGAGGTAACGGGTAAGGCGGGAGTATACCAGGCGCTCCAAAAGTTTAGAGGTGAAGGGGAGATTGGAGACTGGTCTGTAGTTGTTTGTGCAGGATGGGTTGAGGGTGGGTTTCTTTAGTAATGGAGTAATGATAGAGCGTTTGAAGGAGGAGGGGAAAATGACAGAGAGGGAGAGATTAAAGATTGTAGTTAGGTAAGTTGTGACGACTGGAGAGAGAGACTGGAGTAAATGTGAGAGAATGGGGTCAGTGGTGCATGTAGTCGGACGAGAAGAGGAGAGGAGCCTGGAGAATTCTACTTCTTTGATGGGATCGAATGTGGAGAGTGAGCCAGAGGAAATGCAGGGAGGGATGGGAGTCACTGAACTTGGCGATTGGGAGCGGATTTCCTGATGGACATTGTCTCTTTTCTCTATAAAGTGGGAGGCCAGGTCATCAGCACAAATGTCTGTGAAAGGGGCTTGTGCTTTTGGCCTGAGGAGGGAGTGAAAGGTGTCAAAAAGTTTCTTGGGGTTGTTGGATAGTGAAGAGATCAGGGTGGTGAAGTAGGTCAGTTTGGCGAGGTGAAGGGCAGAATTATAGGTCCTTAACATAAATTTGAAGTGTATGAAGTCTTCCGGTGTGCAAGTTTTCCTCCATAAGCGTTAAGCACACCTAGAGCATCGCTGGAGAAATCGGGTTTGCGATGTGAGCCAGGGCGGTTTCACTCTGTGTTTGAAGGTTCTGAGGGTGAGGGGAGCTACTTGGTCAAGGGTGCTTCTAAGAGTGTCATTGAAGTGATGTACAGCCAGATCAGGACAGGAAAAAGAAGAGATTGGGGACAATGATGAGTGTAGGGAGTCTGAAAGTGTATGAGGGTTAATGGCATGTAGATTTCTGACTGAATGGTAGGTAGGAGGGTGCTGGGGTGAGCGAGGATTTGTGAGTGTGAAAGAGAATGTTGTGGTCAGAGAGGGGAAGCAGTGAGTTATCTAGGTAGGAGACTGAGCAGAGCCGGGCGAAAACCAGGTCCAGGGTGTTACCGTCTTTGTGTGTTTCAGAGGTTGAGAGCTGTGAGAGGCCTGGAGAAGTGGTTAGTGATAGAAGCTGGGATGCAGATGTGGAAGTGAGGCTGTTTATGGGGATGCTGAAGTCTCCCAGGATAAGGGTTGGTAGTTCTGAGGACATGAAGTGCAGCAGCCAGGCAGAGAAATGGTCCAGAAAGTGAGTGGGTGAGCCTGGGGGCCGGTATATGACCGCTACTCTGAGGGAAAGGGGACTAAAGAGCCTGATGGTGTGGACTTCAAAAGAAGGGAATGAGAGCGATGGAACTGGGGGGATGACTTGGAAAATGCATTGTGGGGACAGGAGTATGCTTACTCCACCACCAGGTCTGTTTGTGAGCCTCGGGGAATGGGAGAATTTAAGCCACCATGGGAAATGGCTGCAGGAGAGACAGTGTCTTAATCCTGAATCCAGGTTTCTGTGAGGGCCAACAGATTCAGGGAGTTTTTGAGAAAGTAATTGTAAAGGAAAGGAAGCTTGTTGCAAACAGATCGTGGATTCCAAAGGGCACAATTAAAATAAGGAGATGAAGGAGTGCAAATAATATTAGTAAGATCATTAAGGTTTTGATGTGAGGTAGGGTAGGGGTTGAGGTTGGAGGATGGAGGACCGGGGTTGGGGGAGATGTCCCCAGAAATCAGTAGGAGCTGGAAGATAAAAAGCAAGTAGTTTTTGGAATTGTATGAAGTTTTTTTTGTGCAGTGTGTTTGGGTAAGATGGAGTGAGGTATTTCACGAAGGTGAGAAGTGCATGGGAGCTGTACATGGGAGAGGGAAGGAGTGAAGAGCTGATGTATATGAGTCGTGATGGAGGGGGGATGGGGTGGTGGATGTGGATTGCAAGGGAACATAGGAGGATAGGAATAAAGCACATGGATAGACGGGAGTGCAGAGTGTGGGTTATCTGACTCCTGCCCTGAGTAACTGCCATGGAATAACTGCTGTATCACGATGCTTAGCTCGGTGACGCTTTGCTTCTGGGACGTGTGCACCCCCACACGCGTGCACCCCTAAGGATGGTTCTAAATTTATAGTCCAGAGTGCTGGGTCAGAAGAGATGGATTGTGGGAACTGGTTGAGGATAATTTGGCAGCTGGGGCCAGCACACCAGGGGCAAAAGTTGTAGTTCAAATGGCATTATCCAATCTTCAGTTGGAGGCATGAAGTCCTCAACAGCGAGATAGTCTGAGTCCAAACGTAAACCCATCTTCAGATTGGGGAAGCCGCAACGTGCAAACACTTCCACCAACCAAACAATCCGCTGTAGAAAGTTCAAATGTTCGAATGTTCCAACAACTGGAGGAATATATGGCGGTAGGCTCCCCGCCGTGAGCTGTGTCCATAAACAATTACTTTCATGTGAGTTCCTCTTTTGGTAAAAGTAACACAAGCTCAGTGACTGGACGGAAGAAAATACGAGTTATACCGCCTTTCGTACCCTTGACTTCTACCTTACGGATCTTCTCGTCATTGCTTGGTGTAACCGTAGTGATAAGACCCATTGGCCAGTCGTTGCGATGAGCTTCTTTATCTTTAAGGAGGACAAGGTCTCCCTCTTGGATATTAGGTTTTTCCTGTCTGCCATTTGTGACAGCTTTGAAGCAAGTGCAGGTATTCAGTTTTCCAGCAGTGCCAAAAGGCATTGGACAAGTGTTGTACCTGTTTCCACTGACGTCTGTAAATGTCCCCATCGATAAACTTCCCTGGAGGGATTGCGGCAGCTCCAACCTTCTGAGTAAGAAGTGTAGCAGGAGTAAGGATCATTGGTGCATCAGGGTTCGATGTTACTGGTATCACTTTACTGTCTGTGTAGAAGGTAAATTAATCAATAGCAATGTTCATTTCGTCCTTTATAGATTCAGCTAACTCCACTTCCAGAACGGCAGCACAAAGTTCGAGTCTTGGAACAGAGTGAGCAGGTTTCGGGGTTAGTTTTTCCTTACCAGGGATGAATCCACAATGCACCTTGTTATCTTCTTCCAAGGTCATCAGGTAGGCTACGGCATCTAAAGCCTCTGTAGAAGCGTTGGAGAAAATGTGGACTTCTCTTCTGATGGTGGCTGAAAGGGTGCCTGAGGAATAACCTCGTGGGACTTGGAAATGCTCTAAGACCATCAGAGACTTCTTCAATGCTTCCCACCTTTGTTGTTTCTGGGATGTAGCGGAGTGTCCCAATCCGTACTCTCGGCGGTCAACTGTCTCGACAGTATCTTGCCTTGAATGGTGATGTGTTGTGAATTCTGCTCTTGGGTTCCCTACAGTGGTTGTAGGTGGGAATGCAGTTGTCTCTGAGTCGCAGTCCTGGCCAGGTATATCTGCTGATTGCAGTTCTGAATGGGATATTTAGGTGTGCAGGATTCATTAGTCCTTGCCAGTTGTCTATGTTTCTTGTGAAGTGTTGGATCACTTTCTGGCTTCTCCTGCTTAGCTGCCAACTCAGCAAAGATAAGTGTCTGATTCCTTTTCTGTGGCACACATGCAGTGTGCTTATATTCTGTACTATTCATTTGTTTTTCTCTTGTCCAGCTTAGACTGTGTCAGTGTTTTCTCAGTCTTGTTGGATTCTCTGGAGTTGCAGATATACGCTCCACATCTTTAGTTAGATGGTGGAGTTTTTGTATTTTCTGCTGTGGATATTTTTGGAAGGATTTTTAATACTGACCGCTTAGTATACTGTCCTATCCTGTCCTATTTAGCTAGTGTGTGCCTCATTTGCTAAATCCTGTTTCCTGCCTGCGTGTGTCTTTTCCTCTACTACTCACAGTCAATATTTGTGGGGGGCTGCCTATCCTTTGGGGTTCTGCTCTGAGGCAAGGTAGAAATTCCTATTTCCATCTATAGGGGTATTTAGTCCTCCGGCTGTGTCGAGGTGTCTACGTTTTGTTAGGCACACCCCACGGCTACTTCTAGTTGCGGTGTTAAGATCAGGGTTTGCGGTCAGTATAGTTACCACCTACTCCAGTGAAAGTTTTCATGCTGCTCCAAGGTCACCTGATCATAACAGTACAACTGGCCAATAATGAGTTAAATGCATCTCAGAAGAAGGGAAGCAAGGTCTTGAACCATTTTCTTTTCTCCAGTCTACTTTGTCTTCTCCTCCCTCTTTATCTCTGGGTGGCTGAAGAGCCTTGTGCTAGCATGAATGTTCAGGAATTAGCTTCTCGTGTAGACCAGCTTGCTGCTAGGGTACAGGGTATTTCTGATTATATTGTTCAGACTCCTGTTTTATAACCGAAGATTCCTACTCCTGATTTGTTTTTTGGTGACAGGTCGAAATTTTTGAGTTTTAAAAACAACTGTTTTTTGCTTTGAGACCTCGATCCTCCGGTGTTTCCATTCAGCAGGTTAAAATTGTCATGTCCCTGCTGCATGGAGACCCGCAGGATTGGGCATTTTCCCTGGAATCTGGGAATCCGGCTTTGCTTGATGTAGACTCCTTTTTTCAGGCTTTGGGATTGTTATATGATGAACCTAATTCTGTGGATCAAGCTGAGAAGACCTTGTTGGCCCTGTCTCAGGGTCAAGAGACGGCAGAATTGTATTGTCAGAAATTCAGAAAATGGTCGGTGTTGACTAAATGGAATAATGATGCTTTGGCGGCAATTTTCAGAAAAGGGTCTTTCTGAATCCATTAAAGATGTTATGGTGGGGTTTCCCACGCCTTCCGGTCTGAGTAATTCTATGTCTCTGGCCATTCAGATTGACCGGCGCTTGCGGGAGCGCAGAACTGTGCGCGCTGTGGCTTTATCATCAGAGCAATTCCTATGCAGTGTGATAGGATTCTGTCTAGAACGGAACGACAAGGTTTCAGACGTCAGAATAGATTGTGTTATTTTTGTGGCGTTGTGGCGACGCTTCTCTTGTCATTTCTGTCTGCCCTAAGCGGACAAAGAGGATCGCCAGTTCAATTACCATCAGTACTGTACAACCTAAATTTCTGTTATCTGTGTCCTTGATCTGCTCATTGTCATCATTTTCTGTCATGGCGTTTGTGGATTCAGGTGCCGCCTTGAACTTAATGGACTTTGAGTTTGCCAAGCGTTGTGGTTTTCCCTTGCAGCCTTTGCAGAACCCTATTCCTTTAAGGGGCATTGATGCTACACCCTTGGCTAAAAATAAGCCCCAGTTTTGGACACAGGTGACGATGCGCATGGCACCAGTCCATCAGGAAGATTGTTGATTTCTGGTGTTGCATAATTTGCATGATGCTATCGTGCTGGGTTTTCCGTGTTTGCAGGTACATAATCCTGTGTTGGATTGGAAGTCCATGTCTGTGACTAGTTGGGGTTGTCAAGGGGTTCATAATGATGTTCCTTTGATGTCAATCTCCTCTTCTTCCTCTTCTGAAATTCCAGAGTTTTTGTCTGATTTTCAGGATGTATTCGATGAGCCCAAGTCCAGTTTCCTTCCACCGCACAGGGACTGCGGTTGTGCTATTGACTTAATTCCAGGCTGTAATTTTCCTACGGATCGACTTTTCAACCTGTCTGTGCCTGAACATACCGACATGCGGAGCTATATTAAGGAGTCCTTGGAGAAAGGGCATATTCGGCCATCTTCTTCACCGTTGGGGTTCTTTTTTGTTGCTAAAAAAGATGGTTCCTTGAGACCTTGTATTGATTATCGCCTCTTGAATAAGATCACGGTCAAGTTTCAATACCCTTTACCTTTGCTTTCTGATTTGTTTGCTAGGATTAAGGGAGCTAGTTGGTTTACGAAGATTGACCTTCGGGGGGCATATAATCTTGTTCGTATTAAGCAGGGTGATGAATGGAAAACTGCGTTTAACATGCCCGAAGGCCATTTTGAATACCTTGTGATGCCATTCGGACTCTCTAATGCTCCATCTGTTTTTCAGTCCTTCATGCATGATATCTTCCGGACTTATCTTGATAAATTCTTGATTGTATATTTGGACGATATTTTGATTTTTTCCGATGATTGGGAGTCTCATGTGCAACAGGTCAGGATGGTATTTCAGATCCTTCGTGACAATGCTTTGTTTGTGAAAGGGTTTAAGTGTCTCTTTGGGGTGCTGAAGGTTTCTTTTTTGGGCTTTATTTTTTCTCCCTCGTCTATAGAGATGGATCCGTTTAAGGTTCAGGCCATTCATGATTGGATTCAGCCCACATCCGTGAAGAGCCTTCAGAAATTTTTGGGTTTTGCAAATTTTTATCGCCGTTTCATTGCTAATTTTTCCAGCGTGGTTAAACCCTTGACCGATTTGACAAAGAAAGGTGCTGATGTGGCGAATTGGTCCTCTGCGGCTGTATCTGCCTTTCAGGAGCTTAAACGGTGATTTCCTTCTGCTCCGGTGTTGCGCCAACTGGATGTTTCTCTTCTGTTTCAGGTTGAGGTTGACACTTCTGAGATTGGGGCAGGGGCCTTTTTGTCTCAGAGGGATCCTGTTGGTTCCTTGATGAAACCGTGTGCCTTCTTTTCCCGTAAGTTTTCGCCTGCTGAACGCAATTATGATGTCGGCAATCGGGAGTTGTTGGCTATGAAGTGGGCGTTTGAGGAGTGGCGACATTGGCTTGAGGGAGCTAAGCACCGTATTGTGGTCTTGACCGATCATAAGAATCTGATTTACCTCGAGTCTGCAAAACGGCTGAATCCTAGACAGGCTCGATGGTCCTTGTTTTTTTCCTGTTTGGTTTTCGTCGTCTCGTACCTTCCGGGTTCTAAGAATATTAAGGCTGATGCCCTCTCTAGGAGTTTTTTGCCTGATTCTCCTGAGGTCTTAGATCCGGTCGGTATTCTGAAAGAAGGGGTGGTCCTTTCTGCCATTTCCCCTGATTTACGACGGGTTCTTCAGGAATTTCAGGCTGACAAACCTGACCGTTGTTCTGTGGGGAAACTGTTTGTTCCTGACAGATGAACTAGTAGAGTGATTTCTGAGGTTCACTGTTCCGTGTTGGCTGGTCATCCTGGCATTTTTGGTACCAGAGACTTGGTTAGTAGGTCCTTCTGGTGGCCTTCTTTGTCGTGTGATGTGCGTTTTTTTGTGCAGTCCTGTGGGACTTGTGCACGGGCCAAGCCTTGTTGTTCCCGTGCTAGTGGGTTGCTTTTGCCATTGCCAGTCCCTGAGAGGCCCTGGACGCATATTTCAATGGATTTTATTTCTGATCTTCCAGTCTCCCAGAAGATGTCTGTTATCTGGGTTGTTTTTGACCGGTTCTCTAAGATGGTTCATTTGGTGCCTTTGCCTAAATTGCCTTCCTCTTCAGATTTGGTTCCATTGTTTTTTCAGCATGTTGTTCATTTGCATGGTATTCCGGAGAATATTGTGTCCGACAGAGTTTCCCAGTTTGTTTCTAGGTTTTGGCGGGCCTTTTGTGCTAGGCTGGGCATTGATTTGTCTTTTTCTTCTGCATTTCATCCTCAGACAAATGGCCAGACCGAGCGAACTAATCAGACTTTGGAGACTTATTTGAGATGCTTTGTGTCTGCTGATCAGGATGATTGGGTGGCCTTCTTGCCATTGGCCGAGTTTGCCCTTAATTATCGGGCTAGTTCGGCCACTTTGGTTTCGCCTTTCTTTTGTGATTTTGGTTTTATTCCTCGTTTTTCTTCTGGGCAGGTTGCGCCTTCTGATTGTCCTGATGTTGATTCTGTGGTTGACAGGTTGCAGCAGATTTGGGCTCATGTGGTGGACAATTTGGTGTTGTCTCAGGAAAAGGCTCAACGTTTTGCTAACCGTCGTCGGTGTGTTGGTTCCCGGCTTTGGGTTGGGGGATCTGGTCTTTTTGTCGTCCCGTCATGTTCCTATGAAGGTTTCTTCCCCTAAGTTTAAGCCTCGGTTTATTGGTCGTTATAAGATTTCTGAGATTATTAATCCGGTGTCTTTTCGTTTGGCGCTTCCGGCCTCTTTTGCTATCCATAATGTCTTCCATAGATCTTTATTGCGGAAATATGTGGTGCCCGTTGTTCCCTCTGTTGATCCTCCGGGCCCTGTGTTGGTTGATGGAGAGTTGGAGTATGTGGTTGACAAGATTTTGGATTCTCGTTTTTCGAGGCGGAGGCTTCAGTACCTTGACAAATGGAAGGGTTATGGCCAGGATGATAATTCTTGGGTTTTTGCCTCTGATGTCCATGCTGCTGATTTGGTCTGTGTCTTTCATCTGGCTCATCCTGATTGTCCTGGGGGCCCTGGTGAGGGTTCGGTGACCCCTCCTCAAGGGGGGGGGTACTGTTGTGAAATCTGCTCTTGGGTTCCCTCCAGTGGTTGTAGGTGGGAATGCAGTTGTCTCTGAGTCGCAGTCCTGGCCAGGTGTATCTGCTGATTGCAGTTCTGACTGGGATATTTAGGTGTGCAGGATTCATTAGTCCTTGCCAGTTGTCTATGTTTCTTGTGAAGTGTTGGATCACTTTCTGGCTTCTCCTGCTTAGCTGCCAATTCAGCAAAGATAAGTGTCTGTTTCTTTTTCTGTGGCACACATGCAGTGTGCTTATATTCTGTGCTATTCATTTGTTTTTCTCTTGTTCAGCTTAGACTGTGTCAGTGTTTTCTCAGTCTTGTTGGATTCTCTGGAGTTGCAGACATACGCTCCACATCTTTAGTTAGATGGTGGAGTTTTTGTATTTTCTGCTGTGGATTTTTAATACTGACCGCTTAGTATACTGTCCTATCCTGTCCTATTTAGCTAGTGTGTGCCTCATTTGCTAAATCCTGTTTCCTGCCTGCATGTGTCTTTTCCTCTACTACTCACAGTCAATAATTGTGGGGGGCTGCCTATCCTTTGGGGTTCTGCTCTGAGGCAAGGTAGAAATTCCTATTTCCATCTATAGGGGTATTTAGTCCTCCAGCTGTGTCGAGGTGTCTACGTTTTGTTAGGCACACCCCACGGCTACTTCTAGTTGCGATGTTAAGATCAGGGTTTGCGGTCAGTATAGTTACCACCTACTCCAGTGAAAGTTTTCATGCTGCTCCAAGGTCACCTGATCTTAACAGTGATGGGTACGATAAACCTGAGAGGATCATAGATGCTGTTTATAACAGATAGGACTCCTCGTTTAGTGAAAGGTTTATCACAAGCTGACACCTGGAAATTGAATGTGTCCTGCTTAATATCCCAAAGCAGACTGAGGCTGCGTTGCATGGGAGGAACGTCAGAACCCAGAACAAGATCCCTTACACCAGCAGCGTGATCCTCAGATGGAAATGTTTTCATTACCTTTTTACTGTTGGAGATGATCTTGTGAAATCTAAGGTTTGCTGTTGACAGCATTTCCTGAGTCCTAGAGAGCAGATCGATTGTCTCTTCACTTGTGGGAAGAGAATTAAGTCCATCATCTACGTAGCAGTTTTTTTCCACAAATGAGCATCAGACCCATTCTCTCTCACCTTCCTGTGCTGTCCGTCTTAGCCTGTAGATGGCCACTGCAGGCGAGGGGCTGTTCCCGAAGACGTTCACCTTCATCCTATAGTCTATGACCTTCTTGCGGACGTCGTTGTCTTTGTGCCATAGGAATCTGAGGTACTTTCTGCTGTCTTCTCTCATGATAAAACATTTGTTGAATGTCGGCCATTAGTGCATCAGGTTCTTATCTGAAGCGAATCAGTACTCCTATAAGGCTGCTGTTTAGATTAGGCACAGTGAGGAGTAGGCTATTTAGGGAGATGCCTTCATACTGAGCACTGGAATCAAACACCACTCTAATTTGGTCGGGTTTGCGAGGATGGTAGACACCAAAGGATGGGAGATACCAGCATTCTTCACCTTCTTTTAGCGGGGGTGCGGGTTCTGCATGACCTCTGTTAAAGATACTTTGCAATGAAGTTGACAAAATGTTTTTCCATCTCTGGCCTTCTCTTTAAGGTGCGTTTTAGGGATGAAAACTGTGCCATTGCTTGTTGCAGATTATCAGGTAGCCTTGTTCTTGGAGAACGAAAAGGTAAAGGTGCTACCCAGTTATTTGAATCATCTTGGGCGAATTCCTTTTCCATAATCTTTATGAACTCTTTGTCCTCCCTTACAGATGCTAGCTGGCTGTCTTCCATTGTAGAGTTGAACACTGTTGACCCGAGGTCATCATTGCAGGACAGGAATATGTTCATGTCGTCAGAGGTTTCTTTCTTCCACTTGTTATCGCTTATCTTCTCTTTCACCCGGTAATGATACGGGCATGGTTGAAAGTAAGCACTGCTATGATTTGGTAGGATGTGAGTCTTAAATGAGGAAGTCCTCATGGGTCTGTTCATCTTTTCTATACAGACATCGCCTATGATGACCCAGCCTAGGTCAAAGCATTGTTCAAATGGAGCGTTGTGTGGCCCATTGATTTGCTGATGTACCTTGTGTAGTCGCAGAATGTCTCTGCCAAGCAAGATCAGAATTATTGCGATGTTGTGGAGAGCTGGTATCTTGCCTGCCAAAGTCCATAGATGAGGGTGATGGAGTGCAACCTCTGGAGTTGGGATTTCCTCTCTGTTGGACGGTATCTGGTTGCATTTGAGCAGAGTGGGTAAGGGTATCTCCACATTGTTCTCAAGAGAAGATGCCATGAATCCATTGGCTCTTCTCCCAGCGCCCTCCGTAACACCGCTGCAGGTGCCCAGGGTGTAGGGTTGAGAGTTTCCCTTTAAATCAAACATATCAAAGAGTTCAGACCTTGCAAGTGACCGATTGCTCTGATCATCCAGGATAACATACATCCCTGGAGTTTTCTCTGGCCGACCCTTGGGATACACATTCACCAGGCATATCTTCGCACACGACTTGTCCCAGATGCCTTCTCCGCAGACTTCTGTGCATGAAGAAGATATTGTGATAGAACTCACTGCTTGAACAGCATCCTCCCCACCTTGCCTTGTGGTGGGGGAAGCTGTAAGCTGTGCAGTGTTAGATTGGGATGGATAGAGCGCTTGCACATGCTCCTCACTGTCGCAGTCCAAACACTTAATAGATATTTTACAGTCCTTAGCAAAGTGTTCAGTAGAAGTGCAGCACCTGTAACATATCCCAAAGTTCATCAGAAACTCTTTGGGTTCCTGGAGTGGCTTCTTTCTGAAGCCAATGCACTTCTTTAAGGGGTGAGGTTTCTTGTGAATGGGACACATACGATTAGGATTCTCAACTTTCTCACCTTTGTTGCTCTTATCTTGTGATACTGTAGGTGTGGGAAGAACATCAGTCTTCTTCACGGACATTGGAGCTCAGTGGATCTTGTAGTTAAGATGTGGACTCTCATGTTTGGGATATGAAACAGGGTCGCTGTGTTCTTCATAGGAAAAACTTGGATCAGTCTTACACTCTGCAATATTTTCGATGAACTCGCAAAAGTAAGAAAATGGAGGGCAGGAGACTTGGTTTTCCCTTTTGTATTTTGATCCAAGCATGGCCCACTTATTTTGGATATTGGATGGCAGCTTGGAAACTATTGGGGTTACCCCATGAGCCGTATCCAGGTAGCTGAGGCCAGGCAGGTTCTGGTCCGCTTTGGCCAGCTGAACCTCTAGCAGAAGGTCGCTGAGCTTTTGGAACCTTGTGCTGTCCTTGCTAGATACCTTTGGAAAATCCTCTAGTCACTTGAACATTGCCTTTTCTATGGCCTCAGGACTGCCATAGCTTCTTTCTAGCCTCTTCCATGCAACAGTGAGACCCGCGATAGGATTGCTGATGTGGACGGATTTAACCCCTTTCTGACATCGGACGTACTATCCCGTCCATGTGGGGTGGGCCCCTATGACTATGGACGGGATAGTACGTCCAGCGCGATCGGCGGCGCTCACGGGGGGAGCGCCGCCGATCGCGGTCGGGTGTCAGCTGCCTATCGCAGCTGACATCCGGCACTATGTGCCAGGAGCAGTCACAGACCGCCCCCGGCACATTAACCCCTGGCACACCGCGATCAAAGATGATCGCGATGTGCCGGCGGTGCAGGGAAGCACCGCGCAGGGAGGGGGCTCCCTGCGGGCTTCCCTGAGACCCCCGCAGCAACGCGATGTGATTGCGTTGCTGCGAGGGTCTTACCTCCCTCCCTCCCTGCTCGAGCCCCGGATCCAAGATGGCCGCGGATCCGGGTCCTGCAGGGAGGGAGGTGGCTTCACAGAGCCTGCTCAGAGCAGGCACTGTGAAGGCTGCAGCGCTGCATGTCAGATCAGTGATCTGACAGAGTGCTGTGCAAACTGTCAGATCACTGATCTGTGATGTCCCCCCCGGGACAATGTAAAAAAGTTAAAAAAAAAATTTTCAAATGTGTAAAAAAAAATAAAAAAAAATATTCCAAAATAATGAAAAAAAAAAAATATTATTCCCATAAATACATTTCTTTATCTAAATTTTAAAAAAAAAACAATAAAAGTACACATATTTAGTATCGCCGCGTCCGTAACGGCCCGACCTATAAAACTGGCCCACTAGTTAACCCCTTCAGTAAACACCGTAAGAAAAAAAAAAAAAAACGAGGCAAAAAACAACGCTTTATTATCATACCGCTGAACAAAAAGTGGAATAACACGCGATCAAAAAGACAGATATAAATAACCATGGTACCGCTGAAAGCGTCATCTTGTCCCGCAAAAAACGAGCCACCATACAGCATCATCAGCAAAAAAATAAAAAAGTTATAGTCCTGAGAATAAAGCGATGCCAAAATAATTATTTTTTTCTATAAAATAGTTTTTATCGTATAAAAGCGCCAAAACATAAAAAAATGATATAAATGAGGTGTCGCTGTAATTGTACTGACCCGAAGAATAAAACTGCTTTATCAATTTTACCAAACGCGGAACGGTATAAACACCTCCCCCAAAAGAAATTCATGAATAGCTGGTTTTTGGTCATTCTGCCTCACAAAAATCGGAATAAAAAGCGATCAAAAAATGTCACGTGCCCGAAAATGTTACCAATAAAAACGTCAACTCGTCCCTCAAAAAACAAGACCTCACATGACTCTGTGGACCAAAATATAGAAAAATTATAGCTCTCAAAATGTGGTAACGCAAAAAATATTTTTTGCAATAAAAAGCGTCTTTCAGTGTGTGACGGCTGCCAATCATAAAAATCCGCTAAAAAACCCGCTATAAAAGTAAATCAAACCCCCCTTCATCACCCCCTTAGTTAGGGAAAAATTAAAAAAATGTATTTATTTCCATTTTCCCATTAGGGCTAGGGTTAGAGTTAGGGCTAGGGTTAGGGCTAGGGTTAGGGCTAGGGCTAGGGTTAGGGTTAGGGCTATGGTTAGGGCTAGGGTTAGGGTTAGGGCTAGGGTTAGGGCTAGGGTTAGGGTTAGGGTTAGGGTTAGGGCTAGGGTTAGGGTTAGGGTTAGGGCTAGGGCTAGGGTTAGGGCTAGGGTTAGGGCTAGGGTTAGGGCTAGGGCTAGGGTTAGGGCTAGGGTTAGGGCTAGGGTTAGGGCTAGGGTTAGGGTTAGGGCTAGGGCTACAGTTTGGGTTGGGGCTAAAGTTACAGTTAGGGTTTAGATTACATTTACTGTTGGGAATAGGGTTGGGATTAGGGTTAGGGGTGTGTCTGGGTTAGAGGTGTGGTTAGGGTTACTGTTGGGATTAGGGTTAGGGATTGTTTGGATTAGGGTTTCAGTTATAATTGTGGGGTTTCCACTGTTTAGGCACATCAGGGGCTCTCCAAACGCGACATGGCGTCCGATCTCAATTCCAGCCAATTCTGTGTTGAAAAAGTAAAACAGTGCTTCTTCCCTTCCGAGCTCTCCCGTGTGCCCAAACAGGGGTTTACCCCAACATATGGGGTATCAGCGTACTCAGGACAAATAGGACAACAACTTTTGTGGTCCAATTTCTCCTGTTACCCTTGGGAAAATACAAAACTCGGGGCTAAAACATATTATTTTCACGGCTCTGCGTTATAAACTGTAGTGAAACACTTGGGGGTTCAAAGTTCTCACAACACATCTAGATTAGTTCCCTGGGGGGTCTAGTTTCCAATATGGGGTCACTTGTGGGGGGTTTCTACTGTTTAGGTACATTAGGGGTTCTGCAAACGCAATGTGACGTCTGCAGACCATTCCATCTAAGTCTGCATTCCAAATGGCGCTCCTTCCCTTCCGAGCTCTGCCATGCGCTCAAACGGTGGTTTCCCCCAACATACGGGGTATCAGCGTACTCAGGACAAATTGGACAACAACTTTTGGGGTCCAATTTCTCCTGTTACCCTCAGGAAAATACAAAACTGGGGGCTAAAAAAATAATTTTTGTGGGAAAAAAATTTTGTTTTATTTTTACGGCTCTGCATTATAAACTTCTGTGAGGCACTTGGTGGGTCAAAGTGCTCACCACACCTCTAGATAAGTTCCTTAGGGGGTCTACTTTCCAAAATGGTGTCACTTGTGGGGGGTTTCAATGTTTAGGCACATCAGTGGCTCTTCAAACGCAACATGGCGTCCCATCTCAATTCCTGTCAATTTTGCATTGAAAAGTCAAACGGCGCTCCTTCCCTTCCGAGCTCTCCCATCCGCCCAAACAGTGGTTTACCCCCACATATGGGCTATCAGCGTACTCAGGACAAATTGTACAACAACTTTTGGGGTCCAATTTCTTCTCTTACCCTTGGGAAAATAAAAAATTGGGGGCGAAAAGATAATTTTTGTGAAAAAATATGATTTTTTATTTTTACGGTTCTACATTATAAACTTCTGTGAAGCACTTGGTGGGTCAAAGTGCTCACCACACCTCTAGATAAGTTCCTTAGGGGGTCTACTTTCCAAAATGGTGTCACTTGTGGGGGGTTTCAATGTTTAGCCACACCAGGGGCTCTCCAAACGAAACATGGCGTCCCATCTCAATTCCAGTCAATTTTGCATTGAAAAGTCAAATGGCACTCCTTCGCTTCCGAGCTCTGCCATGCGCCCAAACAGTGGTTTACCCCCACATGTGGGGTATTGGCATACTCAGGACAAATTGTACAACAATGTTTGGGGTCCATTTTCTCCTGTTACCCTTGGTAAAATAAAACAAATTGGGGCTGAATTAAATTTGTTGTGAAAAAAAGTTAAATGTTCATTTTTATTTAAACATTCAAAAAATTCCTGTGAAGCACCAGAAGGGTTAATAAACTTCTTGAATATGGTTTTGAGAACCTTGAGGGGTGCAGTTTTTAGAATGGTGTCACACTTGGGTATTTTCTATCATATAGACCCCTCAAAATGACTTCAAATGAGATGTGGTCCCTAAAATAAAATGGTATTGTAGAAATGAGAAATTGCTGGTCAACTTTTAACCCTTATAACTCCCTATCAAAAAAAAATTTTGGTTCCAAAATTGTGCTGATGTAAAGTAGACATGTATGTAATGTTACTTATTAAGTATTTTGTGTGACATATCTCTGTGATCTAATTGCATAAAAATTCAAAGTTGGAAAATTGCGAAATTTTCATAATTTTCGCCAAATTTTTGTTTTTTTCACAAATAAACGCAGGTACTATCAAAGAATTTTTACCATTGTCATGAAGTACAATATGTCACGAGAAAACAATGTCAGAATCACCACGATCCATTGAAGCGTTCCAGAGTTATAACCTCATAAAGGGACAGTGGTCAGAATTGTAAAAATTGGCCCGGTCATTAACGTGCAAACCACCCTTGGGGGTAAAGGGGTTAAGTCTCTTGACCCGATCCATGGATTGTGGCCCAAACCACCTGATTAGTAGTGGCGGTGATGCCGAGGTTACTGATTGTGGTTTTAAAGGTACACTTCCAACCACTGTAGTTCTCAGGTTTATCGTCAAACTTTGTAAGACCGGTCTTAGTTAGATCACGCTGAATCGTATACCTTGCAAAGCCAGTCATATCGGCATTCTCCAATTTTGGAAGGACCGTTGCTGGCTGGGTAGCATTGTTCATACAGTCTGTGCTTTGACCTGGGAATGCAGGAACCAGGGCCGTATTTGCCACTAGGCACTCGAGGGCACGTGCCTAGGGCGGCGACATTGCGGGGGGGCGGCACCTGGGCAAGGATTTTTTTTTTTTTTTTTTAAGTCACAAACGCGACCGACGCAAAACCCCGCCCCCCCGCCTGCCTCCCCGCGCCCCTCCCCACCTCCGCATCCCACCCACCCTCCATGAAGAGAGACGATACTCACCTCCTGCTCCAGCCTCCAGCGATGCCTGTTCTCACCGTCTGTAGCGCGTCCTAAGTGAGCGGTCACATGGTACCGGTCATTAAGGTCATGAATATGCGCATATTCATGACCTTATTGAGCAGTATCACATGACCGCTCACTCAGTCAGGAAGAAGGCGCTGCGGCGGGACAGAGCGCCAGAGGGATGTCGGCGGCTGCGGCGCGCGCAGTGTGTGGGACAAGCAGCTGAGCTGAGTGACAGGTGAGTATGAGGACGGACGGGGGCGATGTTCTGCAGGGAGGTGGGGCGATGAAGCTCTGCAGGGAGGGGGGGCGATGAAGCTCTGCAGGGAGGGAGGGAGGGGGGGCGATGAAGCTCTGCAGGGAGGGAGGGGGGGGGCGATGAAGCTCTGCAGGGAGGGAGGGGGGGGCGATGAAGCTCTGCAGGGAGGGAGGGAGGGGGGGCGATGATGAAGCTCTGCAGGGAGGGAGGGGGGGCGATGATGAAGCTCTGCAGGGAGGGAGGGGGGGCGATGATGAAGCTCTGCAGGGAGGGGGGGCGATGATGAAGCTCTGCAGGGAGGGAGGGGGGGCGATGATGAAGCTCTGCAAAGAGGGAGGGGGGGCGATGATGGAGCTCTGCAGGGAGGGGGGGCGATGATGAAGCTCTGCAGGGAGGGAGGGGGGGCGATGATGAAGCTCTGCAGGGAGGGAGGGGGGGCGATGATGAAGCTCTGCAGGGAGGGAGGGGGGGCGATGATGAAGCTCTGCAGGGAGGGAGGGGGGGCGATGATGAAGCTCTGCAGGGAGGGAGGGGGGGCGATGATGAAGCTCTGCAGGGAGGGAGGGGGGGCGATGATGAAGCTCTGCAGGGAGGGAGGGGGGCGATGATGAAGCTCTGCAGGGAGGGAGGGGGGGCGATGAAGCTCTGCAGGGAGGGAGGGGGGGCGATGAAGCTCTGCAGGGAGGGAGGGAGGGGGGGGTCGATGTTCTGCAGCTGTCACGGTCCTGTAGAGTTATCGGACATGTTTGTCTTCTCTGTTGGGCGCAGATGGAGCAGATAACGGCAGGCGACCCCCATCCTCCGCGGAGTCCCGTCCACACTGGGAGATCCCGCGTCCGCAGTCGCTTGTGCCGGTGTCACCCGCGCGGATCAGCGCCGTCCTCCCGCGGAAATATCCGGTGATCAGACAGCGAGGCTTCTACTCTGATATTCTGACCTATAGCGCCGCTCCTCTGGTGAAAGTGAGTGCAGGCGTCACATGACCGGCAGCCGCGTGCTATACTGCACGTGTCCACGGCTACAGAGCGCTCTGTCCCCGCCGTTCTCCGGTGTCTCCTTGTGCTGCAGCTTCAGCCGCCATTTCCATTATATTGCAGGATGTCAGCGCCGGACCGAGCGTTCAACCGAATATCCTGAGACAAGTGGACGAGGAGCGCAACACCCCGAAAGGTGAGCGGAGGATACTTGTAACAACCACAGGAAGGTAGACCCCGGCAACCAGATCCAACAGTCACAATAGGAGATGTCACAGCTCACCTCCTCCTCCTCCTTAAAGGGAACCTGTCACCGCCAAAATCGCGGGTGAGGTAGGCACATTGGCATCAGGGGCTTATCTACAGCATTCTGGAATGCTGTAGATAAGCCCCTGATGTATCCTAAAACATGAGAAAAAGACGTTATATTATACTCACCCAGGGGCGTTCCCACTGTTGGTCCGGGTCTGGCGCCTCCCATCTTCATCAGATGACGTCCTCTTCTGGTCTTCACGCCGCAGCTCCGGCGCAGGCGTACTTTGCCTGCCCTGTTGAGGGCGGAGTAAAGTACTGCATTGCGCAGGTGCCGGGAAAGGTCAGAGAGGCCTGGCGCCTGCACAATGCTGTACTTTGCTCTGCCCTCAACAGGGCAGGCAAAGTACGCCTGCGCCGGAGCTGCGGTGTGAAGACCAGAAGAGGACGTCATCTGATGAAGATGGGAGGCGCCGGACCCGGACCAACAGCGGGAACGCCCCTGGGTGAGTATAATATAACGTCTTTTTCTCATCTTTTAGGTTACATCGGGGGCTTATCTACAGCATTCCAGAATGCTGTAGATAAGCCCCTGATGCCGGTGGGCTTACCTCACCCGCGATTTTGGGGGTGACAGGTTCCCTTTAACACCCTCCCATAGAAGTGAATGGTCCCCACAATACAGTCTGATGTTACTTACATATTACAGTGTCACCCGGGCTCAGTACATGGGGTGTCTCGCCCGTCACTCGGGCTCAGTACATGTGGTGTCTCGCCCGTCACTCGGGCTCAGTACATGTGGTGTCTCGCCCGTCACTCGGGCTCAGTACAGTCATGGTCAAAAGTATTGACACCCCTGCAATTCTGTCAGATAATACTCAGTTTCTTCCTGAAAATGATTGCAAACACAAATTCTTTGGTATTATTATCTTCATTTAATTTGTCTTAAATGAAGAAACACAAAAGAGAATGAAGCAAAAAGCAAAACATTGATCATTTCACACAAAACTCCAAAATTGGGCCAGACAAAAGTATTGGCACCCTCAGCCTAATACTTGGTTGCACAACCTTTAGCCAAAATAACTGCGACCAACCGCTTCCGGTAACCATCAATGAGTTGCTTCCAATGCTCTGCTGGAATTTTAGACCATTCTTCTTTGGCAAACTGCTTCAGGTCCCTGATATTTGAAGGGTGCCTTCTCCAAACTGCCATTTTTAGATCTCTCCGCAGGTGTCCTATGGGATTCAGGTCTGGACTCATTGCTGGCCACCTTAGAAGTCTCCAGTGCTTCCTCTCAAACCATTTTCTAGTGCTTTTTGAAGTGTGTTTTGGGTCATTGTCCTGCTGGAAGACCCATGACCTTTGAGGGAGACCCAGCTTTCTCACACTGGGCCCTACATTCTGCTGCAAAATTTGTTGGTTAGTCTTCAGACTTCATACTGCCATGCACATGGTCAAGCAGTCCAGTGCCAGAGGCAGCAAAGCACCCCCAAAACATCAGGGAACTTCCGCCATGTTTGACTGTAGGGACCGTGTTCTTCTCTTTGAATGCCTCTTTTTTTTCTCCTGTAAACTCTATGTTGATGCCTTTGCCCAAAAAGCTCTACTTTTGTCTCATCTGACCAGAGAACATTCTTCCAAAACGTTTTAGGCTTTTTTAGGTAAGTTTTGGCAAACTCCAGCCTGGCTTTTTTATGTCTCGGGGTAAGAAGTGGGGTCTTCCTGGGTCTCCTACCATACAGTCCCTTTTCATTCAGACGCCGACGGATAGTACGGGTTGACACTGTTGTACCCTCGGACTGCAGGGCAGCCAGAACTTGTTTGGATGTTAGTCGAGGTTCTTTATCCAACATCCGCACAATCTTGCGTTGAAATATCTTGCCAATTTTTATTTTCCGTCCACATCTAGGGAGGTTAGCCACAGTGCCATGGGCTTTAAACTTCTTGATGACACTGCGCATGGTAGACACAGGAACATTCAGGTCTTTGGAGATGGACTTGTAGCCTTGAGATTGCTCATGCTTCCTCACAATTTGGTTTCTCAAGTCCTCAGACAGTTCTTTGGTCTTCTTTCTTTTCTCCATTCTCAATGTGGTACACACAAGGACACAGGACAGACGTGGCCATTATACAGTATGGAGCACTGTTTGGCCATTATACAGTATGGAACATCATGTAGGGCCATTATACAGTATGTGGAGCACTGCATAGCCATTGTACAGTATGAAGCACTGCGTGGCCATATTTTTTTTTTTGTTTTAATGTATATGAAACAGTGTGATCAGCAGTGCTAAATGGGTGTGGTTGGGACTTGGATATGGGTGTGATTAGTTGTGAAATGGGTGTGGTCAGAGGCGTGGCCTAAAATTTGCCACGGCGCACTGAGTGCGCCGCAACCTTTAGACCTTTTTCCCTTCAAAAGTTGGGAGGTATGGCACCGCATTTCCCAGATCACATCAAGTACCGCAAATCCCATAAGGAATGAATGAAACCAAACGCAGTGTTGCCGTAAGTGATCCGTTACGTGGCAGATGCAGAAAAACTGCCTGATCTGCTGCAAACGGCAACTTTCACATCAGTGATTCTTCCCAAAGTCACTGCCGATAGTGTCATACTCACCAGAGGGGGAGGCAGCGCTAAAAGTGCCTAGGGCAGCAGAAACTCTAAATACGGCCCTGGCAGGAACGTATGGGGGAGCGTAGGCGTTCAGTCCATTAACTGGCTTAATGAGCTTAGTTTATGCCACACATGGGACTGGAATTGTGTGACTGATTGGAGTGTGGTCACTTGCCTGCATATTAGCCTGCATGTATGTTTCTGCGTATAAGGTTTGGTGAGGTGCAGGTTTCTGGTACATTCCGGTGCACAGAGGAGGATCAGGATGCAGGGTTGGCAGCGTATTGTACTGACCTTGGGTGCAGGATGCAGGTAAACACTGTGTCCTGTTGTCTCAGGGGAGCATCTGTGCGGTCAGGAAGGATTGCAGGAACAGGGGGAGCACTGTATTGGCTTTGTATATAGTCTCTAGTAAACTTAAGAGGGTCTTCAGTATCAAAATCTCTTAAACTGACACTGTCTCTTTGGCTCCCACTGACGGCTTGTTCCAGGACCTTTAACCTTGCCATGGCTGTGGCATGTTCGCATTGCTTCTCTAGGGCCCCTATTTCTCCCTTTCTGCACACTGCTTCGGCTGCCACTATTTCCAGCTCAGTTTTCTTTTGAAGGAAGGCAGCTTGTATTTTAGTGGCCTCAGCTTCTGCACATGCTCTTATGAGCTGTTCGCTGAGGTTTGAGGATTTTGAAGAGCGTGACTTAGATGATTGCTTTGACTGTCTGGCTAAGCCGGAAATATAAAATGACATTTCGGCTATTAGCGCGATTCTTGCCTCTGTCTTGGCTTTTACATCGTGCACCATGCTTTCTCTCTCAGAGTTAAGTTGATGAAAAGCTTGCAGCTCTTTGCAGGGAACTGTAACACGGAGATGTACTGATCTGCTGTTTCTGCATACAGTTGATAATCTAAAAACAGTTGTGCAAGGGTTCCCTCTGGTGATCGTTCGAGAGAAGCAGGCTGCGACAGGCTGTCTATGTGACTCAGCAGTTTTTGCCATAGCTTTGCTATAGCATGGAGAAGATCACGTTTACTGGATTTTAGATTCTTCCTTACTTTCCATGTGGGTTTTGTGGGACATCTAGCCTTCTCACTAGATGGTGGATTAAGTTCTATGCACTCTTCCTCTAACAATGGGTCTGTCAGAGACCGTGTAGTCATTCCTTCAGCCGTCATGATTCACAGGGAGAAGGGGAGCTGTATAGTCTCTTATATGCTGAGAGCGGATGCTCTGCAGGAAGTTCTGAAGCTTTATAGAAGTGGTGGGTGGCTTTACAGATGAATCTGGTAAGTCTTTTTTACTATTCTGTCCCCGGGGCCTGTGGCTGCAAATATGGCTCTGTGAGATGATCTCTTCACCTTACTTACAATTGGCGACGGAGGCAGATAGCTTAACTCAGCTGCAGGCACACCTGTTATGAAGAATCCAGAAGAGACTTTGATTTCTTTAAGAATTCTTGTTGAATGCATACAAACAGCAGAAGGTAAAAAAGACGTTTTTCAGACAAGCTGAAAGCACATGTGCCTCTAATGAAGCCAAGATAGAGACTGAGACACAGGGAGAAGAAGAAGGAAGTGACATGACAGCAGAGGGAGACAGGGAGACAGTTGGGACAAACTTCATGGGAAGGGAGGATTTCAGCTATGCAAAACACAGGAACACATAGCAACAATAATCAATATGAGAGACTGCAATGCAGCATGTAAAATGTACAGGACAGTTTGTAAAATGTCTCATTCATGGGACACAACAGAAGCTACCACCAGATAGCAGCAGTATACTCAAAGAAGCCAAGTCAAAACCCAGACTGTCACACAGTAAAAAGGGAAAAAACAAGCACAGAGTCAGCGGAGAGCCAAAGGATCAATACCAGACAAAAGGCAGAACTACCAGGGACCAGAGGCAAAGTCAAAGCCAAGTCAAACACCGTGAAATCAAAAAGCAATCAAGCAACACTAAGACAGGATGGGCAGGGAAAGAGGAATAAACACAGGCAAGGTCAAAAAGCACAGCAGGACCAATCAGGGTTCTACCAGAGTCAGATACTCATGCCGTAGGCAGAAAATATAACTGACACCACCTGCAGGATGCTGCAAAGCTAAAAAGCAAATCTGAACCCAGATTGAGGCAGAGCAAAGTTAACCCTAGACATGATCAGTCCAGGAAAAGGGCAGACAGGACTCAAAACCCTCCTATCCTATTAAAGTATCATACTCTAATTTGGAGAGCTCTTTAAAGTGAGCAATCCTTTCACAAATGTTTGTGCCAGCAAACTACAAGGCAAGGAGCTGGATTTTAAACATCTGGGGCAATGGGAATAATTGGAAAACCTAATTCAATTACAAACCAGTGTATCTCAATACTTTGCACATATAGTGTATCTACAAGCTTTACTCCAAGGAAGGGTCAATCCTCACATATTGTGAGTTAAGACACCTTTGTAGCCAAGAGCTCATTTACAACTGCAGTTTTTTCATATACTGCATGCTATACAACATATTAAGCGCAGGTCTATGTATGCAGCTTATATACAACTGGATTAGTCTTTATCATCTTTATCAGTTTAAAGGATTTTCTATTTATAATGGTCCTGCAAGGGTAAAATTATAAAAATGTTTGCTCACCTACTGATTGCTCTCTTTTTAATTCAGTACTTCAGCGTTGCCACTCAACTGATCACTTTTATGGTTGATATTATTATTATTATTATTTATTTATTGATATAGCACCATTAATTCCATGGTGCTGTACATGATAAAAGGGGCTACATACAGGGTTATAGATATACTAGCTATTGAACCCATTCTACGCCCGGGTGGCGAGCATTTATATTGGTATATGGTCTCCATCATGTGCTGCTGCCATCCTGCGCCTGTTCTGTCATGTGCTGCTGCCATCCTGCGCCCGTTTTGTCATGTGCTGCTGCCATCCTGCGCCCGTTCTGTCATATGCTGCTGCCATCCTGCGCCCGTTCTGTCATGCGCTGCTGCCATCCTGCGCCCGTTCTGTCATGCGCTGCTGCCATCCTGCGCCCGTTCTGTCATGTGCTGCTCCCATCCTGCGCCCGTTCTGTCATGTGCTGCTCCCATCCTGCGCCCCCGTTCTGTCGTGCGCTGCTGCCATCCTGCGCCCGTTCTGTCATGTGCTGCTCCCATCCTGCTGCCATCCTGCGCCCGTTCTGTCATGTGCTGCTGCCATCCTGCGCCCGTTCTGTCATGTGCTGCTGCCATCCTGCGCCCGTTCTGTCATGTGCTGCTGCCATCCTGCGCCCGTTCTGTCATGTGCTGCTGCCATCCTGCGCCCGTTCTGTCATGTGCTGCTGCCATCCTGCACCCGTTCTGTCATGTGCTGCTGCCATCCTGCGCCCGTTCTGTCATGCGCTGCTGCCATCCTGCGCCCGTTCTGTCATGTGCTGCTGCCATCCTGCGCCCGTTCTGTCATGTGCTGCTCCCATCCTGCGCCACTATTGTATTATATGCCCCCCATAAGACGCTCCAGTGTGTATGCCCCCGTATGCTGCTGCCATATAAAAAAAAAATACCATACTCACCTATCGTCCGGCTCCACTGCAGGTGTGTCTTCAAGAAAATGGCGCCGGAAAGCGCGGACTGCGCAGGCGCCGATTCCGGCAGCAGGAATCGGCGCCTGCGCAGTCTGCGCTTTCCGGCGCCATTTTCTTGAACACACACTCCGGCTCCTCTGCCTGTGACTGGACTCTGTCACAGCAGAGGAGCCGGGAGACAGAGCCGCACGCAGCGCTGGAACGGAGGACAGGTGAATATACTTACCATCCCTCCTGGCGCGTCCACGGTCCCTGACTCTCCGGTGGAGATCGCGGTATGCGTTCAGTGCTTACGCATACCGCGATCTCCTGGGAGCGTCACTGTGTGGGGGCCAGACTGCGCCGGCGCTTGCGCCTGCGCAGTCTATAAAGGCTTCGGACAGAGTGACGCTCCCAGCGTTATATTATAGATTTAACAGTAAGCAAATTTACAATGACAGACTGATACGGAGGGGAAAGGACCCTGTCCTTGCGGACTTACATTCTTCTGGATAATGGGAAAGAGACAGGAGGTTGGGGTGCTGCAGCACTGGTGGTGGTGAGGCGGCAGCTCTGGTGGTGGTGAGGCGGCAGCTCGGATTGTTGGTGACATGGCAGCAGCTCAGGTGGTTGTTGAGGCGGCAGCTCGGGTGGTTGGTGAGGTGATGGTGGTGGTTGATATCAGATTGCATCACATCTCCCGAAGATTGGAATCAGGTATATGGAGTTGTTTATCTACCATGGAAATATCCATAGGCACACATGGTATGTGCAGTACTTTACTACAATCTTAAGGCATGTACTTTTTTCAGGTGTACCAGTGTTACTTTAGTAGTGGTACTAGCAACAGTTACTTATCTGATCACTATCAATGATCACTTAAGCTCCTTCCATCTGACTTTTTTGGGCCTGGAATATATGGAAGTTGACATGATTTGTGTGAGGCACAGTATTCACCATTTAATAGCACTTGTCAAGACTTATAAACCCCATAATCTTATCTTATGTGTCTGTACTACAGCAAACAAAAGAATAGCCTGGTGGCTAGTAGGCTACATTCACATTAGCGTTGCGCGCCGGTGCAACGCACGACGCACAAAAAACGCGCGCAAAACGCGCGCAAAAACGCTGTGTTTTGCGACGCGTGCGTCGTTTTTGGACGAAAATCGGACGCACGAAAAATGCAACTTGTTGCATTTTCTTGCGTCCGACGCTAGCGTCGGAAACGACGCACGTGTCGAAAAACGCCACCCAAAAAACGCACGCGTCCCCTATGTTAAACATAGGGGCGCGTCGCCGCTGCGTCGCCGCTGCGTCGCCAAAGCAACAGCGACGCACATTAGCGGAACGCTAATGTGAACGTAGACGTAGACATTAAGATCTACTAATGGCAGTTTTGAGGACAAATGGGAAATTGTGACATACTACTTGTCTGCCACTGTTCTTAGGGTGAATGAAACAAAAAGGATTACTTTATCCAAGGCTAGACACAGACAACAGAGCGAGCAACTGTCAGCAAGAACAATATGTGGAGATCCTTCTATCCAAAATCTTATCATAGAGTAATCCATGGAAAACTCTCTGGAGGCCAGCAACAAATTGCTCTGTTATGCACCAATGGCCATCAATACATCCAGAAATCCTTGTATTATACTGTTGCCTTTTTTTCCAGAAAGCCTGGTGTAAACAAAGATCTGTTATGCTTCTGTCTTGGTTTTGTAGGCATTGTGTCAAGTTAACAGTCAGGACACCAGTGTCTCAGACAGGAGCAGAGGAAGATTGATGACCTAAGTGGAAAGAAAGTTTCTCCTGATATATTCAGGAATTTGTAAAAGCCATGCCAACGTTGCTTGTATTTCCAACAATAGTTTTGCTTAATGGACTTTGACGCAAAATCAGGTTTAAACAAAATGTTTTAAACAAAACACAGTTTGTTCATTTCTTAACATGGATTTGTTTATATTTCTTATCACAATGTGTTGCTTGACAGCGAGAGGGACAATACTCTGTTCCTCTAAATATAAAATGCTTAAAAAACCATTTTCAAAATAAGTATCTTCCTAGTTTTTCTCATTAAAAACCAGCAGAAAAACCTCTAGAATTAGACACTTGTCTAGTTTGTGGTATTTATCATTTATATCTGATTTTCATGAACAGATTAAGTATATCAAATATTAGATGACATCAAAGCCCAGCCATTTCAAAGGGATCAATAATCTGTATGTTCATATCCCACCTCTCCCGCAATGGCAACTGTTCTCTGTTGCCACCGTGTTGACATTGTCCATCCCCAACAGAGAGGTATCTGGCAAGGGCCTGCTGCCCTCCACCAACTAACTGTGTGCATTAGTTTGTGTGATTCTGAAGGAATAGCTATAGGTTGAATTAATCTATAGATCATTGTAATCATTAAAATAAGGCTGCTTTCACACATCAGATTTTTGCCGTCAGGCTCAATCTGTCGAATTTTGAAAAAAAAAACGGATCCAGCAAATGATGTCGCCGTATCCATTTTTTTCTCATAGACTTGTATTAGCGATGGATGGCCTTACGTTTTGCCCGTCGTTTGCCAGATCCGTCAAATAATGCCGTTGGAGACAACGCACAGGGGATTTTTTTTTGTGTCCGATGAAAAAACGGACAGTGACAGATCTGGCACCATCCAGTGTTTGCTAGAATGGAATCCTATGGTGCCAGATTCGTCAATTGGCGGAATCCAGCAAAGGATTCAGTTTTTTTAAATTGAGCATGCGTTTTCTATTCTGGTATCTCTCTCTCCCTAGGATCCAATTAGCCAGATCAGCTAGACAGATCCAGTGAAAAAACAGATCCATCGCATCAGTTTTCCACAATTTGCGACGGATCCGTTTTTTTTCAAAATTCGCCAGATTTAGCCTGACTGCAAAAAACTGATGTGTGAAAGCAGCGTAACACTATGTTTTCTTTGAATAGATCAGTAGCATAGCCTCATGTCTCCGATAGAAAGCATATTGTTTGCTAACTTGAAAAGAAGCTTACCTTTGTTCACATATCTATCACACTTTATGGGGAGTAGGCTCCTGTTCCCATGCCTCTTTGGCAATGTCCATCAGGCCCCTGGGATTTCTGCCATATAATGGTTCAAATGTATAGAACCCCATTGAGAACTGTGTTATCTCCTGGATGGCAAACATTATATATGGCAGCCACATATCCCAATCCTTTCCATCTTTGAATATATTTTTTTAACATAGATTTTAGTGTTCTGATAAATTTCTTCACTACACCTACTGTCTGTGGGTGGCACATAGACATATGCAACTGCTTTATCTGAAGTAGTTTGCAAAATATCTTTGTCACTTTGGACATAATGGAGTCCCTTAATCCATAATGATTGGTTTAGATAGCCCATTGCAGCAAAACATGGCAAATAGCTCCTGGGCAATAAGATTTGCTTAAGTATGATCAAGAGGAATTGTTTCTGTGTAACGAGCAACATAATCCACTACCACTAATATCTGTTGGTTGCCAAGGGCTGACTTTATTATTGGACCTACCAGATTCATGGTAATCTGCTTAAAAGGTTCCTTTATAGTAGGCCGTGGTACCAGTGGACTGCGTAGATTTCCTGTGAGTGTGGTCAGCTGACACTCCAGGGAAGACTCACAAAACCTCTGAACCTTGGCTTAAACCATGAGCCAAAAAAACACTGCAAAATTTGCCTTTGCATTTTTAAACCCCTAGTTTACCCCCCAGCTCGTGTTTGTGGGCCATCTTAAACATTGCCTGGCACTAAGATTGGGGCACCACCAGCGGCTCTACTACTTCTTCCCAAATGTTGTCAACCTGGTAAATCAACTCCTGGTTGACTGCTATGTGAGGAAAATCAGCCTCTGCCCCAGGTTGTTGAGCTACCCCATTTATCACCATCACCATTTCCCATGCCTGGGCCAGTGTGTTATCCTGGAACTGAGCTGTCCCAAAAGTACCACGGAATACTTTCAGCTCCAGGATTGATGTCATCTCCTCGCCCTCCTCTGTCAAGACCTTTAAGGAAAACCTATTGGTATTACACTTTTACCCTAAGAACATGACCCCTATAGCAAGTATCCCTGACTCTGAATCTTCAGGTTCAGTTCCCAGATAGACCTTTACCTTGGGAGGGTTAGCTTCACTCTACCAGAGAAACCAGGAAAAGGGCAAGTCTCTTCCAAAAATAGTCCCGGAGTGAAGGGTTTTCAAAACTCCCACCTCATGTTGAATCTCCCCACATGGGGTGCAAGGGTAACCTCTGCCATGAGATACTCCTGGAGTTACCCATGTATATAGATGGCACCTACCTTCCAGCATTTCTTCACAAACATCAATGACATGTGGACTAGTGTCACGAGGCTCCCTGAGTCTAAGAGATCCTCCTCCTAGTACCCATTGACGTGCAGATGGTGTTCACTAGCTGTAGGGATGATATTCACTGTGCAGATGGTCTGGGCATACATCGACATTAGGAGGGCAAACCTGCAGTCCATGGGCTCTGCAGTCAGGGGGCAGTTGGCATCCACAAGTCCTGACCCTTGGCACAGTCAGCACCTGATTGCAGCGGCACTGCTGGTCCATGAGACTGGTTTAGTAGAAACTGGGTTCCTGCTACCTTAATTCTGGGGAATCTCCTCAGGATGATCTCAGTTATGATTACCCCAGCAGAGGATTGTGTCCCTTTTCCAGGCTCATTGACTTGAAGAAGACGGCCCCGCAGTGGGGCAGAGTTCTGTACCAAGTTCTGTGTGGCCAGTGGCCATATATCGTTGAACCATCTGGGCTTGGCTCAAGGTCTAAGGAGCCATTTTTTTATGAGATGCAGCAAATCATATGCCTGCCTCCACAAAGGAGCATTGGAACACTCATTGTGCCCGTTCACATGTGTTGACCTCCATTCGGGTAAAAACCACACCTTTTGAGGTTTCCAAACTCCTGAGCATACTCATGACTGAGGTCGAGATATGCCCTTTTCTCCCATCAAGAACGAGGCAATCATTTCAACCCGCTGGTTGGTTGGCAAATTCTCCCACTCTGCTGTTCTTGCAAACATGGTGAGGATGGGTTGCATGTCTTCCTAAGGTCTCATCTTCCTCAGAGTCGACCTGCCTTTGTCCCGAGCATCGCAATGGACGGGTGTTGCGGGTGGAGGTGTGTTTCTCAAGGCTGCAATCTGTTGGATTCACAGGCTGTTAGTCTGCTGCTGTTCTGCATTGGAGAGGATCAACTGCTTCAGTAATTGCTCCATCTTGCCTGCTGGCCTGAATTGCAGTTTTGCTGTCTTAATCAAGGACATGTGTTTTTTTGTAGGATATGCCTCAATTCAATGTAGATTCTTCACCATATGTAAAGAAGCTGGCTTTTCCACAAGCAAGGTAGAGAGGCAGTGACTCAAGTAAGTTTAATTCAAGGGAGAAAAAGTATTTACTTGCCAATTCCACAAATCAAACACAGACTTTTCACATCCAGATTGCAGCCATTAATGGTCACATTCAGTTTGGCACCGTAGGTAGAGTTGAGCGACCTTGACCTTTTTAGAGTCGAGCCGGGTTTCGCGAAACCCGACTATCTCAAAAGTCGGGTCGAGTGAAATCGGCCGATTATGGCGAAAAGTCGGGATCGACCGAAACCCAATGCAAGTCAATGGGGCAGCATAGTCGGCAGTGAGTGGGGGCCAGGAAAACACCTAGAGTGCCCATTTTAATGTCAAAACCATCCACTCTTCTTAATGAAGCTTGTCAAGCGTAATTTACCTTATAATAATTGGAAGGCATTTGAAATTGGGGGTCATTTGGCTAAAGTTGTGTGGGGTAGGGCTGGTTCAAGTAATTAGTGGGCCCAGGAAATCTGGACCACGTCACGGCAGTGGAGCAGGGAGAGGTAAGTATTTCAACTTTGCAAGTGCTGTGATCCTGAGCAAGCAGGGGGGGGCCCACTTGTTGGCATTGGCACTGGCACAGGGCCCCTCAAAGTACAGCGGTGTGTTTGCACGGCGGGGGCGCCTCCCACCGGCAGCAACACTTTTGCGTACTATGAGAGGCCCTGTGCCAGTGACGTCGCCAACTAGTATTCCTCCCCCCACCTGATGAAGGAACCTGCACTTTCATCTGCACCTTCCTCTTTGTCCCCGTGTAAGGTGGTATGGTATGCGGGAAGAGCAACCTGACTTTCAGCAGGGTCACAATGTTGTAGTGTAGCATGCACGGGGAATGTTGCGTTATGGGTCAATGTACCAGCAGACTCATCTATCACTGGCTGGGCAATGGGCACGATGAAGTGGAAACACAGATATAGGCCCAAAGAATAAAGTGGGCTAAATGCAGTTCAAAATTGGTAACACAGGAATAACCAGGGGGCATTGCAGTGGAGGACAACTGGAATGAGAGGCTGACACAGAGAGTAGGGCCAAATCAGTAAGTAGTCGAAATGCAGTTCAAAATTGGCAACCGTAGTAAACAGGCGGCACAGCTTTGTTCAGTGGAGGAGAACAGCAAGGAGTGGCAGACACCGATAGTAGGCCCCAACCAAACTAGTAGGCCAAATGCAGTCTAACATTAACAACTACTTAACGAGAGCCTGAAAATGGAATTTCAGGACAGGAAACCAGGAGAACAGCAAGGAGTGGCAGACACCGATAGTAGGCCCCAAACCAACTAGTACGCCAAATGCAGTTGTTCCATTTAACCACAATTTAATGAGAGCCTGAAGATAGAAGCTCAGGAAAGGCAACCTGGGGAACACCTTGGAGTGTAACACACCATCTCTCTCCACCCCATACCCATTTTGTAGGCCTAATGCAGTGTACTTTTCAACAACTACTAAACGAGAGTCGGAAGACCGAAGCAATGGCAAGGAAACCTGGGGAACACCTTGGAGTGTAACACACCATCTCTCTCCACCCCATACCCAATTTGTAGGCCTAATGCAGTGTAGTTTCCAAGAACTACTAAACGAGAGCCGGAAGATCGAAGCTCAGGAAAGGCAACCTGGGGAACACCTTGGAGTGTAACACACCCTCTCTCTACACCCCATACCCAATTTGAAGTCCTAATGCAGTGTAGTTTCCAAGAACTACTAAACGAGAGCCGGAAGATCGAAGCTCAGGAAAGGCAACCTAGGGAACACCTTGGAGTGTAACACACCCTCTCTCTACACTCCATACCCAATTTGAAGGCCTAATGCAGTGTAGTTTCCAAGAACTACTAAACGAGAGCCGGAAGATCGAAGCTCAGGAAAGACAACCTGGGGAACACCTTGAAGCGTAACACAACGTCTCTCTACACCACGGAAGGGCTGATTCTTAGGAAGGAAGGCTGTTGGAAATAAGCATTGCGCGTCCGAGGGTGATTATATTCTTATTAGGTATATACTCACCCTCGGACGCGCCCTGCTTCTTTATTTGGAATGAATGTTTATTTGCAATGTGGTGTTGACTTTCTCTATTATTTTGGTAATTAATGATTTTATTATTTTCATTGTTTTGCATCTTCTCGGCAATAATATAAAGAAGACGCGACAGGACAACACTCGGTGGATGCCATATCTGTGTTTTCAATTTAAAAAACCTTTCAGTTAACTACTTGCAGGAGAAAGTAATTGTAGCTGGTGGCCATTTTTAGTACTGTACCAGATTTTAGTTGTGTGTTTGTTTTTAATGTTAAAATGTCTGCATTTGATATCTCACCAGTATTTTCTTTTTTATAAGCAAAATACTTTTTTTTTTATTTTATGATGTTGGTTCAAGGGGTACACGGGCAGCAGTAGACAGGTCAGTGGAGGCCTAGTGGAAGGAGGGACCGCAGACAGGCTTCGAAGGCCTAACATAATAAATTGG